>NC_064643.1:129528577-129533577 GCF_023864345.2 Schistocerca serialis cubense
CCTGGAGCTGCTGTGGGGCGGACTCACGGCTTCTCCACTGCCCTGGCAGCTAGCGGCGTTCAGATGGGAGTCGCAGTTTACTCTTGGACATGGAGGGTAGTACTGGGCTGTTGACAAGTGCTCTCGTGAATTGTCGATCCTTCCTGTTCTTGCTTTTGCGATGTTTTCGAAGGTCGCCTGTTGCCATATCGGCCCGTACCACCGTTTGTCACTCCCACAAGTGGAGCGCACACGCTGCAAGCATTTAGGCCCTTCCACTGCGGTTTTTCCTTATCGCTTCTCGGCCTTTTGGCTAAGATCAAAGTGTAGTATCTGTTCTTATCAGCTTAATATGGGCTGATATGGGCTGATTTCTGCACCGGGAAGCGGTCGCTTTTATTCTCCTGTTTCAGGTCCGCGACCTGAACAATGGAGCTTGTGGTGACGCTGCCGGCGGAGGTCTTCCGCTGCCGGATCTGCTTCGTCACCAAGGCTGCCGGGAGACCAACTTTTGGGGAGTACAAGGACCACTCGGCCCTTCTCCGCCACTACAGGAGGCTGCACGACCCGGAAACGGTTCCCGTTTTCGAGTGTCAGTTTTGCGGCCGACGCGACCCGCGGCTGAAGACGCTGCGGCTACACCAGCGGCTCTGCAATGCAGATTCCGCAACCCCCGGCGCTGCCAGTCGGGGGAGAGTGAGTATGGGACACGATGCCGTGTCTGGCTCTCTGGGGCACCCAGAGAGGTCAGCCGGCGGGAGGTCACAGGCGAGGGCCCCCGAAGCTAGTAGGACAGGCCCTTCGTCCTTAGTTAGTGCTGGGCGAAAGCCACAGGCGAAAGCGGCTCGGGAAGTTAGTACCATAGGCCGCCTAGCCTTAGATAATAGAGAGGGGCTATGGCCACAGCCCAGTCCGGTCCCCGAAGCTAGTAGGACAGACCGGCTGGACTTAGGATTAACATACGCGGCGGTCCTGACCCGCAGCAGCGTGGTGGGCTCACAGGCTGCCTTGCCCTCACCCTGTGTGAGTGTGCAGGCGTCTGCGACGCCCAGGACGGCGGTGGTTGCCACCCCCGCGTCGTGTGTACTTTGTGTGCGCACGCCGAGGAGGTCTGGCATCCCCCTGCCGACACGCTCCGCGACGTCAACCGCGTCGCCACGAGTGCCGAGCGCAAGTTCGGGAGGTGAAGGCAGCACGCTGCCGACGCCTGCCGCCGAACGCGTCGCTCCGGCCAGAGGCGCAGTGTCCGGCATGGGCCGCGGCTCGCCGCCGCCCGCGCCGGCCATTGCACCCAGTGGCGTACGCTGGCCACGTCGTGCGGCTGCCGCAGGCGCCTCCCGCCCGCCATCTGTCGGGAGCGTGGGTACCGGCCTGGGACTGCCGCCCGCATTCGCTACGCCGCCAACAGGTGGCTCTGCGGTGCGGGTGGGCGGTGGCAGGCAGGCTGCCTCGCTCGCCGCGACCGTTGGTGTTGTCATTCACGGCGCAGCCGCGCCGCCGGTTGACGCACCAAAGGCCGCGCGCCCGGCTGATGCACCGGATGGTGTGGTGCTTGTGCGGTCGCAGACGTACACGCGCCGCGTTTCCTCTGCCCTGCCGGCGGTTACGTCGAGTGACGCCCGTCACTCCGTCTCCGTTCAGGCAAGGAGTGCTACTAAACAAGCAGCCTCTGTTTCAGATAACGAGTGGCACGTAGTCACCCCAAGGAGGGACAGACGCCGTGCTGCAGGACGCAGACCACCGCCCCCGGACCGACGGCGCATCATACCGCCCAGTCCGCGTAACAGCGGTCCGGCGCGAGCCAACGCGCCTGGGCGGCCGGCGCGAGCTACACCTCGTGTATCTCGCGCCGGCGGCAGGGCGCGGGCGACCGCTGGGCCATCTGTTGGCGGCGCGGCGAACAACAGCCGCGGTGCGCTGGGCCCGAGCGCCAGGCCGGCGCGAGCTACACCTCGAGACGCCCGGCCGGCGCGGGCTACACCGGCCACCCCTACGACCACTGCGCCATCTGGTAGCGATCGTCGGGCACCCAGTCCGCGTAGCAGCGGCCCGGGGCGAGCCGGCGCGTCCGGTCAGCCGGCGCGAGCTACACCCCGTGTTTCTCGCGCCGGCGGCGGGCCGCTGGCGACCGCCGGGCCATCTGTTGGCGGCGCGGCGAACACCAGCCGCGGGGCGCCCGACCCGAGCGCCAGGCCGGCGCAAGCTACACAGGCCCCTGCTGCTACCGCTGCGCCACCTGTCACCAGCGCGGCGATCGAAAGCAGCACTGAGAGGCCCACGCCAGATGGCAGCACGGCACCACCACCGACGCAGACGACGGAGCGGCGCGACGTGAACGGAGGGACTGCAGCTGCGTCTCCGAGAACTGGCAGCAAGAGGAGGAGACGCCGACGCCGTAACAACCGGCCCAGTCCTAACCTTCCGCCGCAAAACTCCCGTCCTACACCAGACCTGACAGGCCCCCCTGTACCCTCCGAACAGGGCGCAACTGAGGCAGCTCCGCCCCCCCCTCCCCCGGCCGACGCTCGGCTAACGGAGAGGCAGCGGCGCTGGCTGGCGGCCCTGGAGAGCGTCCACAACCAACCGTGGGACGCATTCGTCGCGGCCGTCGAGGATTTCATCGCCGAGATCGCCGAGACGAAGCCACAACGCCAGGCAGCCGGAGGTCGACAGGATGGGCCACCAGCAGCAGCGCACCGCGGCCAGGGCCGCGCCGACGCTGCTGCCAATCCCCCTCCCCCTGCCCCTACACGCGGCCGCGGTGGGCGGCGCGGTGGACGTGGCGCACGGCGCGCGGCGGCCGCCGAGCGTCGGTACGACGCGAATGCAGCGTCTGAGATTCAGAAGCTGTACCGCGCGGACCGGCGCAAGGCGATGCAGCGTGTCCTTGGCGAGACGTCACCGTACTGCCAAATCGATGGCAGCGTGCTCACGGAGCACTTTAAAAAGATCTATGGTAAATCTGACTTCTCTCTTTCAGATGCACCAGCTGCTGTCCCGGACTTTGCCGCCACCACGCCTCCTGATGTCAGCGAGGAGGTCCTGCTGCCGATCACACCTTCAGAGGTGCAACAGCGGCTCCAGAAGGCGAGCAATACTGCTCCTGGGGCAGACGGAGTCACCTACTCGGACTTGCGACGTGAGGATCCTGGCTGCCACGTGCTAGCTAAGATCTTCTCGCGCTGCTGGAAAGAGCGGAAGACTCCGGTGCAGTGGAAAATATCCACTACCGTCCTCATCCACAAGAAAGGGGACGTCTCGGACGTGACAAACTGGCGGCCTTTAGCATTGAGCTCTACCATCTCTAAGCTCTTTGCTGCAATCGTTGCGGACCGCACTTCTCTCTGGGCAGAGCGGTTGAACCTGCTCTCCCCAGAACAGAAAGGCTTCCGCACGTTTGAAGGCTGCTACGAGCACAACTTCATTGTGCAGACGGCAATTGACGATGCAAGGCGCAGGGGAGGCCAAGCATGCTTTGCTTGGCTTGATCTGGCGAATGCTTTTGGTTCAGTGCCTCACGCTCACCTCCTTGGAGTACTGAGCAGGATGGGACTACCAGAGCAATTGCACCATCTAATTGCCGACATGTACGATGGTTGCTCCACCCGCGTCCGTACATCTGACGGACTAACGGAGGAGATAGAGATCCAGGCAGGGGTCAAGCAGGGCTGTCCACTGTCGCCCATCGTCTTTAATCTCGCGCTCGAGCCGGTACTTCGCGCCGCAACCTCACTCAGAAATGAGTGTGGTATTCCGCTTAGCGGCGTCAGTGTGAGTGCACTGGCGTATGCGGACGATATCGTGCTTCTGGCGCGGGATTCAGAGGCGATGCAGACGCTCCTCAATGTTGTGGGTGAGGCGGCGACGTGGGCCGGGCTTACCTTCAAGCCGTCGAAGTGTGCCACGCTTCACATCCGCCGTCGGCAGACACTAGGCTCGGTATTCGCCCTGCAAGGGGGAGAACCAGCCGTGCTCGGTGCGGGTGACGCCTACCTCCATCTTGGCGTTCCCACCGGGTACAAAGTCACGCAGACGCCAACGGATGCGATCGCGGCAATTCGACGCGACTTGCAGCACCTGGACGCTTCCCTGCTGGCTCCCTGGCAGAAGATTGACGCTGTGCGTGTCTTTCTCCTCCCTAGGCTTGACTTTGTCATGCGGGGCGGAGCGGTACGCAAGGGGCCGCTATCTGCGCTCGACAAGGCAGTGAAAGCGGCTGTCAAATCATGGCTGTTCCTCCCACAGCGTGCGTCCACCGAACAGCTGTACCTCGCGCTGGGAGAGGGAGGATGCGGCCTGACGCCGCTCGCGGACGCTGCGGACATCTCCACCATCGTCCACGGCTTCCGCATGCTGCACTGCGACGACGCCACCGTCCGCGACATCGCCTGGGCCACACTAACTACGGCCGCGCGCCGCCGACTGGGGAGGGAGCCGAGTCGAGCCGACTTGGCCACCTACCTTAGCGGCAGCACTGAGGGTGACCTCGCACGCGACGGAGGTGACATCCAGTCACTGTGGACGCGCGTCAGGAACGCCACAAGGCGCCTAGCGCCGCGTGGCGTCACTTGGCGCTGGAGTGAGCTGCTTTCTGAGTTGCAGGTGGAGGTCGGCGGCCGACCCGCCATCGCTGACGACGCGGAACACGGCGGCATCGGAGGGGTGACGCAGCCGGCCACGGAGGGGGCGGCGCCTGGGACTACACGACACCTCGATGATGGCGGCGATGGACCGCAGCACGATGATGACAGCGTGGGACGCATCGTCAACACTGGCGTCGAGCATGTCCGGGTGGGAGGGGGCGCCAAACGTCTTCTCTCGCGGACGCTCCGCGAGTGTCTGAGGCAGCGCCTGCGCAACCTCCTACTCAGGAAACCTGACCAGGGGAAGGTGTTCGAGTGTACCAGGGAGTCCACAGCGTCCAACCACTTCATAGCGGGAGGCAAATACACCCGCTTCGCAGACTGGCGCTTTATCCATCGCGCCAGGCTCGGAGTCGTGCCTCTGAACGGTTGTCGCCG
>NC_064643.1:129541077-129546077 GCF_023864345.2 Schistocerca serialis cubense
GGCTTTCCCCACATGAGCTGCTTCGTATTTGTTTCTCACGTCCGGGGTGATATCGCTGGGTTCTGGTGTGGATATTTCCACACCTGCTTCCCTACGGCCGTGACCCTATCTGCCGTTGTCTCCTCTGTGTTGCTCTCCCATGCCTGCCTTTGACCGTCCGCCGGGAGCCCTCTCCCTTCTAACGATCAATATCAACTCCATCTCCAACCCGGTCAAACTTCGATCTCTAAAGGACTTTCTCCGCCTTGGTGCGTATGATGTGGTCTTTCTCCAGGAGGTTTGTGCCCCTTTTCTATCTGACCTTGCTGGTTATGAGGCACTGTATAACATCGACCCTGACGCCCGGCGGGGTACTGCTTTGCTCTACCGCTCAGAGTTTACTCCATCCCACGTTACCACGCTACCCAACGGTCGCGTTCTTGCATGTATCCTTCAAGATGTCCTTTTTCTAAATGTCTATGCTCCTTCCGGTGCTAACCACAGGCATGACAGAACAACACTTTTTCAGTCTGATCTCCCCCCTTTCTTAGCAGCTCGTCGCCCTATCGTCTTTGGCGGGGACTTCAACTGTGTGGTTGCCGAAGTTGATCAGGTCCCGACGCCTATGCGGTGTGAAGCGCTCGCTTCGCTCCTTCGGGCGGCTGACCTTACTGACACGTGGCGCCACTTCCATCCCGCCTACACGCAATTTACCCACATCTATCCCACTGGAGCCAGCCGTATTGATCGTGTTTATGTCTCGGCTGATTTGACTCCCGCCCTTTGTGCCGTCCAAGTCATACCCGTGGCCTTTAGTGACCACTGTGCGTACTCGTGTTCCTTGCGTATCGCGGGTCCTGCCCCGGTTCCTCGTGGCACCTCTTGGAAGATGAATACCCTTCATCTGTCCCAGCCCGAACTTCGTGCTCTTGTCACGAAAACGTGGCAGGATTGTCTCGTGGACACTTCCCGGTACCCTACCACGGTGGTTTGGTGGCTCCGCTGTGCAAAGCCCCGGCTGCGACGTGTTATCCGGCAATATAGTCGCGACGTCGCCCACTGGAAACGTAGCACGTTGGCTTTCTATCAGCAGTGTCTCACTGACGCCCTGACTCTTCCTGCTGATAGGTACGATCAGCTCCGCATGCGCCTCAACAAAATTAAAGCGCAAATCCTTCGCTTCTCTCGGGAGAAAGCCGACGGTATGATGGTGCGGTGTCGTTCTGCATCCCTGATTGACGGCGAGGAGCCATCCCTTTATCACCTTGCCTCTGAACGAACTCGTGCCAAGAAGAACACCATTCTGCGCCTTAAGACAGACGATGGTGCGCGTATCACGGACAACCGTGACGTCCTCCAACACCTGACGGACCATTTCACACACCTCTTCCGGGATGTTGAGGTCGACGTCGCCGCCCAACGTGTACTTGTCAGTGGGGTGCCTACTTCTTTGGATCGTCATGACCGCGGCTCTTTAACCGAGCCCCTGACACTCGCTGACCTCACGTCTGTCCTCCGTGCCTGTCCGGGACGCAAGTCACCTGGCCCCGACGGTCTCCCTTATGAGTTCTACCAACAATTTTGGGACCTGCTCGGCGACCGTTTCTGCAAAATGTGCGAGGAGATTTTTGCTGGATGCGACTTACCCGCCGACTTTTTATCTGGACGTATTGCCCTTATTCCAAAGGTGACTGGTCACTGTCGAGCTCAAGACCTGCGTCCTATCACTGTCCTTAACACTGACTATAAGTTGGTGGCACGATGCGTGGCCTCTCGTCTCAAACAGGCGATGACTAAGGTACTTTGCCCCACTCAATCCTGTGGCGTTTCGCGTCGGAACATCTTCACCGCCGCTTCCCTGTACCGCGATGTTGTCTTCCTCACCGCTGACACTCGCACCCCGGCTGCCATTCTTTCCTTGGACTTCGCCGGTGCTTTTGACAGGGTCTCGCACCCTTACCTGCTGGGCGTTATGTCGCGGATGGGTTTTGGGGAGCGCTTCATACGCATCATCCGGCATTTCTTGGATGGGGCGAATTCCACTATCGTGGTGAACGGTTGTCGGTCGCGCCCCATTCCCATCAGACGGTCAGTTCGACAGGGGTGTCCCTTGTCGATGTATTTGTTTGCCTTAGCGCTGGACCCCTTGCTGCGTGACATAGGCCGGTTGGTCGACGGTGTCGCTCTCCCAGGCGTCACCTTCCGCTGTGCGGCCTACGCCGATGACGTTGGTGTGTTCGTTGCTAACGCCAGGGACATCGATTCCGTTCGCCGCGTTCTCGACGTTTATGAACGGGCCTCCGGTGCTCAGTTAAATCACAACAAGACCGTGTTGCTTCCGCTAGGGCCACGATCATTGACCGTCGAACGCCCCTGGTACCGAGTTGTGGGGGAACAGCGTATCTTGGGTCTTGAGGTGACTGCCTGTCCGCAGCGTATGTTAACCCTCACGTGGCGGCGGCTTCTCACACGCATCAGGGGACTTTGCGTGAGCCACGCTGATCGGCGGCTCGACCTCCATCAACGCATCCAGCTGATTAATGGTTATCTCCTCTCACGAGCATGGTATGTCGCCCAACTCCTTACACTGCCGAAGCAGATCGGCCGAGCCATCTCACAAGCAGTATATTGGCTCTTGTGGCGGCATGCGCTATTCAAGGTTGATGCGCTGACCTGTACACTGCCGAAGGTCGATGGCGGCCTCGGCCTCATTGACTTTTCCCGAAAATGTGCGGCCCTTCTGATTCACTGTGTCGCCGCTTTGCGCGACGCCGACCCCGGTGGGACTACAGCGGTCCTCTTCGACCGTTATCGTCCACACTCGGCGCGTGCACCGGTCTGTTTGACGCATATTCCTTTCCGGCTGACGACGGTCAGAGACTATTACTTCCACCGCAGTTATGTCCTCACAGTGGCCACTGACAAGGCAAGAACGTCGAAGCGCCTTTACCAGGCACTCCGAGGCCAGCCCACGCCACATAAATTAGAGGACAGACGACCGTCGGTCATCTGGCACCAAGTTTGGGCGAATATTAACAACCCAGCCCTTCCCACGGCAGTTTCGGCGCTTTGGTACCGTGTCGTCAACAATTTAATCCCCACTAACCATCGCCTGGCGGCCATCCGCCTACGGCCCTCGGCTGCTTGCGGCCGCTGTGGTGACGTCGACACCAGAGAGCATCGCCTCCTCTGCCCCCACGTCACAGAAGTGTGGGATCTTGCACGTGTGCTCATAGCGCTGATAGGTGGGACGACACCAGCAAATGTGTCCACAGACTGGTTCATTACCCCTGATCTTCAAACACAACCCCGACCAAGACGTAACGCAATGGTGTGGCTCTTGGGCCACACCATTTTCACGATCTACGACCTTTCCCTCACCGATGCTGTCTCTTTCATGGACTACCTGTGGAGCCAGCATCGCGTGGCGGAATCTGCTCGAAACTATACGACCACTTTTGCCCGGTTTTTGCAAGTTGCAATGATCCATGGATGTCAAACGGTATTCCAGGTTGCCTAGGGCACCTTGTCCGGGCATTGCCTGGGCTTGCCCCTGGTTCTTTGCACCAATCTTTGACTTGACACTCCTCAGATTCGCAATTGGAACAATTATTGAAAAAACTTTATTGGAAACATAGGAATCACGTAATCAATCTTAGAAGTTTATTCCTTCGTTAATTCTCTGGGCGATGGGAATCTCTCGCCAGTTTTATTTTCACTTGTGTGTGCTGCCGTCCCTGTTTTTAATTTCCTTTCATTTCTATCTTTCTTTCTTTCTTTCTTTCTTCCCTTTGGTTCTCAAATCAATATTTCTTCACACCTGCAGAGCGAGGTGTCTTTCTGAGTCAAGTGTCGTCGCCCGTTGCGGCATAGCGGAGTATGCCCCTCGTTTTTAATTTCGTTCCTGGCAACAAGTCTTGCTACTCAATGCACCCTGCTGTACGTGCTGCGTCGACACTCTCGGATGGCGGCAATTTTGGAGCGGACAAGGTAGGGCTGTAGGGGAGGAAGGAGGCCCAAAAAAAAAAAAAAAAAAAAAAAAAAAAAAAAAAAAAAAAAAAAAAAAAAAAAAAAAAAAAAAAAAAAAAACAAAAAAAAAAAATAAAAAAACACAAAAAAAATAAAAAAGGAAAAAAAACAAAAAAAAAAAAAAAAGTGTAGTATCTGTTCTTATCAGCTTAATATCTGATACGTCAAAAAAAAAAAAAAAAAAGTGTAGTATCTGTTCTTATCAGCTTAATATCTGATACGTCCTGCATCGCAGGACCAGATTATTAAACTCATTTTTGGCTCATGACGGAGTGCTAGGGGCTTGCTCCACCTCTGTCGCGGGTTGGCCCGGCATTGCAGTACCGCCGGGATCGGCCCACCTAAAATTAATTAAAACACAGACTGAAATGAGTTAATATTCTGCAGTGGTCAGATATTCCGCTGGTAGCTAAACTTGTCGTAGTTGTCGATGTGCCCAGTAGTTAGCTGCCTACACACTACGATTTCTTTTAATTAATTTAAGATTATCTCAAGCATTTTTTTTTTTTTTTTTTTTTTTTTTTTTTTTTTTTTTTTTTTGCCGTTAGCCGGACCGCTCATGCAGCCGCATTACACTAGGCTGGTAATTTATCGTGGCCCAGAGCAGTGCCTTCGGATGCGTCGTTGGCGTCTCCTATGGTCCGGCCACAGATAATTTTAATTACATTTTTTGGAGTTATATCCTTAGCTCCTCGCGAACGTCGTCGTCGCCGCCGCACGCACGCAGAATGCGTGTGCGCACACACACACACACACACACGTATGCAGTAGGCGGTGGACGATGCAAGCACTCGGCTAGGTGTAGCTCGCGCCAGCCTCGCGCCGATGTAGCTCGCGCCAGCCTGGAGCTGCTGTGGGGCGGACTCACGGCTTCTCCACTGCCCTGGCAGCTAGCGGCGTTCAGATGGGAGTCGCAGTTTACTCTTGGACATGGAGGGTAGTACTGGGCTGTTGACAAGTGCTCTCGTGAATTGTCGATCCTTCCTGTTCTT
>NC_064643.1:129548577-129581077 GCF_023864345.2 Schistocerca serialis cubense
TGCCTTCGGATGCGTCGTTGGCGTCTCCTATGGTCCGGCCACAGATAATTTTAATTACATTTTTTGGAGTTATATCCTTAGCTCCTCGCGAACGTCGTCGTCGCCGCCGCACGCACGCAGAATGCGTGTGCGCACACACACACACACACACACACGTATGCAGTAGGCGGTGGACGATGCAAGCACTCGGCTAGGTGTAGCTCGCGCCAGCCTCGCGCCGATGTAGCTCGCGCCGCCCTGGAGCTGCTGTGGGGCGGACTCACGGCTTCTCCACTGCCCTGGCAGCTAGCGGCGTTCAGATGGGAGTCGCAGTTTACTCTTGGACATGGAGGGTAGTACTGGGCTGTTGACAAGTGCTCTCGTGAATTGTCGATCCTTCCTGTTCTTGCTTTTGCGATGTTTTCGAAGGTCGCCTGTTGCCATATCGGCCCGTACCACCGTTTGTCACTCCCACAAGTGGAGCGCACACGCTGCAAGCATTTAGGCCCTTCCACTGCGGTTTTTCCTTATCGCTTCTCGGCCTTTTGGCTAAGAAGCACCCCGCGGTCGGAGCGGTCCGTTGTGCTCTGTAGCGGGTCGCGGGTCGCGAGTCGCGTTTCGTGGTCGTTTCGTTTGTTCTTGGTTTTTCCAGCGTTGATATTTTTGCGGTGAATATGTCGAACCGGTCGAACAGTATTCAATGCGTATTCGACAGAGCAGCGAGACGGCCTACGGCCTTTGAAATACAGGAATGGATATTTGGTGATCTGAAAGTACCGGAAAATGACGTCGACACCTTTCAACTGGATTTTGTCTTATTCTCGTTATTCGTGAAATTTCTCGACCAGGAGAAATACGAAAAGTATGGCCTGGCACTCGCGGGCGAACATCCGTTCCGCTACTTCGATGGAACTGTCGGAACAGTGCATATAGTGCCATCTGGCTTTGGGATACGGACTGTGCGGGTATTTAACGTACCCCCTGAGTGTCCCAATGACGTAATCGGCCGTGTCCTGTCGCGGTATGGCACGGTGCTCAGCATCACGAATGAGAAGTGGGGCAGTGCCTACCGTTTCCAGGGCAACAGCGGCGTTCGTAGTGTCCGCATGGACCTCCGCCAGCACATCCCATCGTATATAAATGTTGCGAGTACCAGGGCCCAGGTCACCTATATTGGGCAGCCGCAGACTTGCTCCCTTTGTCAATCGACGGAGCATCTCCGCGTGGAGTGCCCGCGCCGGCGTCCTGTGCAACTGCCGCGGGAACGCACTGCTGGTACCAACCTTGTGCCTCTCCTCAGCGAGGTAGTGGCGGGCGCTGCCCCCCGTCCCGCTGAGCGAACTGACGTGTCGCCCCCGCCAGAAGCGGTGCAACTGGCACCCAGTGCACCGGTTGACAGACCCGTCCCGGACCAGGCGCCCGTTGTGGCGGTACCGCCGGCGGCGTCTGATGTGCCTGATATGGCGAGTGATGTGGTCGCTGTCGAACAGATGGAGGTCGTTCTTCCTACCCCGCCCCTCCCGGCAGATGACGCTAAGTCCCCCCGCCGTCGTCATCGACGCAAGAAGGCGAACCCGGACCAGCCGGCGGAGGAGGCGGACGGTTTCCGTCCCCCTGAGAGCGGCAGTGAGGCTGACTCTCAGGCCTCCTCGGTTTCCCGCTCTGTTTCCGCTGATCGCTCGGGCGGTATGCGGCAAACTGCTCGGCAACTAGAGGCTCTTATCAGTTCATCGCGAGATCGTGGAGCGATCCCTGCAAAACGAAAACATGACCAGGGTAGCGACCAGCCAATGCAGCGTACTCGTACCCTTTCACATCCTACTGTGTCCGACGCGTCTGCGCCGCCTGGCTCAGACTATCCTGCCGATGGGGGAGGCCTGAACTGGGCTGACGACGAGGGCGATGACATGCGTGATTGAGTGGGCCTTTCCCCACATGAGCTGCTTCGTATTTGTTTCTCCCATCCGGGGTGATATCGCTGGGTTCCGGTGTGGATGTTTCCACACCTGCTTCCCTACGGCCGTGACCCTATCTGCCGTTGTCTCCTCTGTGTTGCTCTCCCATGCCTGCCTTTGACCGTCCGCCGGGAGCCCTCTCCCTTTTAACGGTCAACATTAACTCCATCTCCAACCCGGTCAAACTTCGATCTCTGAAGGACTTTCTCTGCCTTGGTGCGTTTGATGTGGTATTTCTCCAGGAGGTTTGTGCCCCTTTTCTATCTGACCTGGTTGGTTATGAGGCACTGTATAACATCGACCCTGACGCCCGGCGGGGTACTGCTTTGCTCTACCGATCAGAATTCACTCCATCCCATGTTACCACGCTACCCAACGGTCGCGTCCTTGCATGTATCCTTCAAGATGTCCTTTTTCTAAATGTCTATGCTCCTTCAGGTGCTAACCACAGGCATGATAGAACAACACTTTTTCAGTCTGATCTCCCCCCTTTCTTAGCAGCTCGTCGCCCTATCGTCTTTGGCGGAGACTTCAACTGTGTGGTAGCCGGAGTTGACCAGGTCCCGACGCCTATGCGGTGTGAAGCGCTCGCTTCACTCCTTCAGGCGGCTGACCTTACTGACACGTGGCGCCACTTCCATCCCGCCTACACGCAATTTACCCACATCTATCCCACTGGAGCCAGCCGTATTGATCGTGTTTATGTCTCGGCTGATTTGACTCCCGCCCTTTGTGCCGTCCAAGTCATACCCGTGGCCTTTAGTGACCACTGTGCGTACTCGTGTTCCTTGCGTATCGCGGGTCCCGTCCCGGTTCCTCGTGGCACCTCTTGGAAGATGAATACCCTTCATCTATCCCTGCCCGAACTTCGTGCTCTTGTCACGAAAACGTGGCAGGATTGTCTCGTGGACACTTCCCGGTACCCTACCACGGTGGTTTGGTGGCTCCGCTGTGCGAAGCCCCGGCTGCGACGTGTTATCCGGCAATATAGTCGCGATGTCGCCCACTGGAAACGTAGCACGTTGGCCTTCTATCAGCAGTGTCTCACTGACGCACTGACTCTTCCTGCTGACAGGTACGATCAGCTCCGCATGCGCCTCAACAAAATTAAGGCGCAAATCCTTCGCTTCTCTCGGGAGAAAGCCGATGGTATGGTGGTGCGGTGTCGTTCTGCATCCCTGATTGAAGGCGAGGAGCCATCCATTTATCACCTTGCCTCTGAACGAACTCGTGCCAAGAAGAACACCATTCTGCGCCTTAAGACAGACGATGGTGCGCGTATCACGGACAACCGTGACGTCCTCCAACACCTGACGGACCATTTCACACACCTCTTCCAGGATGTTGAGGTCGACGTCGCCGCCCAACGTGCACTTGTCAGTGGGGTGCCAACTTCTTTGGATCGTCATGACCGCGGCTCTTTAACCGAGCCCCTGACACTCGCTGACCTCACATCTGTCCTCCGTGCCTGTCCGGGACGCAAGTCACCTGGCCCCGACGGTCTCCCTTATGAGTTCTACCAACAATTTTGGGACCTGCTCGGCGACCGTTTCTGCAAAATGTGCGAGGAGATTTTTGCTGGATGCGACTTACCCGCCGACTTTTTATCTGGACGTATTGCCCTTATTCCAAAGGTGACTGGTCACTGTCGAGCTCAAGACCTGCGTCCTATCACTGTCCTTAACACTGACTATAAGTTGGTGGCACGATGCGTGGCCTCTCGTCTCAAACAGGCGATGACTAAGGTCCTTTGCCCCACTCAATCCTGTGGCGTTTCGCGTCGGAACATCTTCACCGCCGCTTCCCTGTACCGCGATGTTGTCTTCCTCACCGCTGACACTCGCACTCCGGCTGCCATTCTTTCCTTGGACTTCGCCGGTGCCTTTGACAGGGTCTCGCACCCTTACCTGCTGGGCGTTATGTCGGGGATGGGTTTTGGGGAGCGCTTCATACGCATCATCCGGCACTTCTTGGATGGGGCGAATTCCACTATCGTGGTGAACGGTTGCCGGTCGCGCCCCATTCCCATCAGGCGGTCAGTTCGACAGGGGTGTCCCTTGTCGATGTATTTGTTTGCCTTAGCGCTGGACCCCTTGCTGCGTGACATTGGCCGGTTGGTCGACGGTGTCGCTCTCCCAGGCGTCACCTTCCGCTGTGCGGCCTACGCCGATGACGTTGGTGTGTTCGTTGCTAACGCCAGGGACATCGATTCCGTTCGCCGCGTTCTCGACGTTTATGAACGGGCCTCCGGTGCTCAGTTAAATCCCAACAAGACCGTGTTGCTTCCGCTAGGGCCACGATCATTGACCGTCGAACGCCCCTGGTACCGAGTTGTGGGGGAACAGCGCATCTTGGGTCTTGAGGTGACTGCCTGTCCGCAGCGTATGTTAACCCTCACGTGGCGGCGGCTTCTCACACGCATCAGGGGCCTTTGCGTGGGCCACGCTGATCGACGGCTCGACCTCCATCAACGCATCCAGCTGATTAATGGTTATCTCCTCTCACGAGCATGGTATGTCGCCCAACTCCTTACGCTGCCGAAGCAGATCGGCCGAGCCATCTCACAAGCAGTATATTGGCTCTTGTGGCGGCATGCGCTGTTCAAGGTTGATGCGCTGACCTGTACGCTGCCGAAGGTCGATGGCGGCCTCGGCCTCATTGACTTTTCCCGGAAATGTGCGGCCCTTCTGATTCACCGTGTCACCGCTTTGCGCGACGCCGACCCCGGTGGGACTACAGCGGTCCTCTTCGACCGTTATCGTCCACACTCGGCGCGTGCACCGGTCTGTTTGACGCATATTCCGTTCCGGCTGACGACGGTCAGAGACTATTACTTCCACCGCAGTTATGTCCTCACAGTGGCCACTGACAAGGCAAGAACGTCGAAGCGCCTTTACCAGGCACTCCGAGGCCAGCCCACGCCACATAAATTAGAGGACAGACGACCATCGGTCATCTGGCACCAAGTTTGGGCTAATATTAACAACCCAGCCCTTCCCACGGCAGTTTCGGCGCTATGGTACCGTGTCGTCAACAATTTAATCCCCACTAACCATCGCCTGGCGGCCATCCGCCTACGGCCCTCGGCTGCTTGCGGCCGCTGTGGTGACGTCGACACCAGGGAGCATCGCCTCCTCTGCCCCCACGTCACAGAAGTTTGGGATCTTGCACGTGTGCTCATAGCGCTGATAGGTGGGACGACACCAGCAAATGTGTCCACAGACTGGTTCATTACCCCTGATCTTCAAACACAACCCCGACCAAGACGTAACGCAATGGTGTGGCTCTTGGGCCACACCATTTTCACGATCTACGACCTTTCCCTCACCGATGCTGTCTCTTTCATGGACTACCTGTGGAGCCAGCATCGCGTGGCGGAATCTGCTCGAAACTATACGACCACTTTTGCCCGGTTTTTGAAAGTTGCAATGATCCATGGATGTCAAACGGTATTCCAGGTTGCCTAGGGCACCTTGTCCGGGCATTGCCTGGGCTTGCCCCTGGTTCTTTGCACCAATCTTTGACTTGACACTCCTCAGATTCGCAATTGGCACAATTATTGCAAAAACTTTATTGGAAACATAGGAATCACGTAATCAATCTTAGAAGTTTATTCCTTCGTTAATTCTCTGGGCGATGGGAATCTCTCGCCAGTTTTATTTTCACTTGTGTGTGCTGCCGTCCCTGTTTTTAATTTCCTTTCATTTCTATCTTTCTTTCTTTCTTTCTTCCTTTTGGTTCTCAAATCAATATTTCTTCACACCTGCAGAGCGAGGTGTCTTTCTGAGTCAAGTGTCGACGCCCATTGCGGCATAGCAGAGTATGCCCCTCGCTTTTAATTTCGTTCCTGGCAACAAGTCTTGCTACTCAATGCACCCTGTTGTACGTGCTGCGTCGACACTCTAGGATGGCGGCAAATTTGGAGAGGACAAGGTAGGGCTGTAGGGGAGGAAGGAGGCCCACTGTTAAAAAAAAAAAAAAAAAAAAAGTGTAGTAAAAAAAAAAAAAAAAAAAAAAAAAAAAGTGTAGTATCTGTTCTTATCAGCTTAATATCTGATACGTCCTGCATCGCAGGACCAGATTATTAAACTCATTTTTGGCTCATGACGGAGTGCTAGGGGCTTGCTCCACCTCTGTCGCGGGTTGGCCCGGCATTGCAGTACCGCCGGGATCGGCCCACCTAAAATTAATTAAAACACAGACTGAAATGAGTTAATATTCTGCAGTGGTCAGATATTCCGCTGGTAGCTAAACTTGTCGTAGTTGTCGATGTGCCCAGTAGTTAGCTGCCTACACACTACGATTTCTTTTAATTAATTTAAGATTATCTCAAGCATTTTTTTTTTTTTTTTTTTTTTTTTTTTTTTTTTTTTTTTTTTTTGCCGTTAGCCGGACCGCTCATGCAGCCGCATTACACTAGGCTGGTAATTTATCGTGGCCCAGAGCAGTGCCTTCGGATGCGTCGTTGGCGTCTCCTATGGTCCGGCCACAGATAATTTTAATTACATTTTTTGGAGTTATATCCTTAGCTCCTCGCGAACGTCGTCGTCGCCGCCGCACGCACGCAGAATGCGTGTGCGCACACACACACACACACACACGTATGCAGTAGGCGGTGGACGATGCAAGCACTCGGCTAGGTGTAGCTCGCGCCAGCCTCGCGCCGATGTAGCTCGCGCCGCCCTGGAGCTGCTGTGGGGCGGACTCACGGCTTCTCCACTGCCCTGGCAGCTAGCGGCGTTCAGATGGGAGTCGCAGTTTACTCTTGGACATGGAGGGTAGTACTGGGCTGTTGACAAGTGCTCTCGTGAATTGTCGATCCTTCCTGTTCTTGCTTTTGCGATGTTTTCGAAGGTCGCCTGTTGCCATATCGGCCCGTACCACCGTTTGTCACTCCCACAAGTGGAGCGCACACGCTGCAAGCATTTAGGCCCTTCCACTGCGGTTTTTCCTTATCGCTTCTCGGCCTTTTGGCTAAGATCAAAGTGTAGTATCTGTTCTTATCAGCTTAATATCTGATACGTCCTGCATCGCAGGACCAGATTATTAAACTCATTTTTGGCTCATGACGGAGTGCTAGGGGCTTGCTCCACCTCTGTCGCGGGTTGGCCCGGCATTGCAGTACCGCCGGGATCGGCCCACCTAAAATTAATTAAAACACAGACTGAAATGAGTTAATATTCTGCAGTGGTCAGATATTCCGCTGGTAGCTAAACTTGTCGTAGTTGTCGATGTGCCCAGTAGTTAGCTGCCTACACACTACGATTTCTTTTAATTAATTTAAGATTATCTCAAGCATTTTTTTTTTTTTTTTTTTTTTTTTTTTTTTTTTTTTTTTTTTTTTTTGCCGTTAGCCGGACCGCTCATGCAGCCGCATTACACTAGGCTGGTAATTTATCGTGGCCCAGAGCAGTGCCTTCGGATGCGTCGTTGGCGTCTCCTATGGTCCGGCCACAGATAATTTTAATTACATTTTTTGGAGTTATATCCTTAGCTCCTCGCGAACGTCGTCGTCGCCGCCGCACGCACGCAGAATGCGTGTGCGCACACACACACACACACACACGTATGCAGTAGGCGGTGGACGATGCAAGCACTCGGCTAGGTGTAGCTCGCGCCAGCCTCGCGCCGATGTAGCTCGCGCCGCCCTGGAGCTGCTGTGGGGCGGACTCACGGCTTCTCCACTGCCCTGGCAGCTAGCGGCGTTCAGATGGGAGTCGCAGTTTACTCTTGGACATGGAGGGTAGTACTGGGCTGTTGACAAGTGCTCTCGTGAATTGTCGATCCTTCCTGTTCTTGCTTTTGCGATGTTTTCGAAGGTCGCCTGTTGCCATATCGGCCCGTACCACCGTTTGTCACTCCCACAAGTGGAGCGCACACGCTGCAAGCATTTAGGCCCTTCCACTGCGGTTTTTCCTTATCGCTTCTCGGCCTTTTGGCTAAGAAGCACCCCGCGGTCGGAGCGGTCCGTTGTGCTCTGTAGCGGGTCGCGAGTCGCGTTTCGTGGTCGTTTCGTTTGTTCTTGGTTTTTCCAGCGTTGATATTTTTGCGGTGAATATGTCGAACCGGTCGAACAGTATTCAATGCGTATTCGACAGAGCAGCGAGACGGCCTACGGCCTTTGAAATACAGGAATGGATATTTGGTGATCTGAAAGTACCGGAAAATGACGTCGACACCTTTCAACTGGATTTTGTCTTATTCTCGTTATTCGTGAAATTTCTCGACCAGGAGAAATATGAAAAGTATGGCCTGGCACTCGCGGGCGAACATCCGTTCCGCTACTTCGATGGAACTATCGGAACAGTGCATATAGTGCCATCTGGTTTTGGGATACGGACTGTGCGGGTATTTAACGTACCCCCAGAGTGTCCCAATGACGTGATCGGGCGTGTCCTGTCGCGGTATGGCACGGTGCTCAGCATCACGAATGAGAAGTGGGGAAGTGCCTACCGTTTCCAGGGCAACAGCGGCGTTCGTAGTGTCCGCATGGACCTCCGCCAGCACATCCCGTCGTATATAAATGTTGCGAGTACCAGGGCCCAGGTCACCTATATTGGGCAACCGCAAACTTGCTCCCTTTGTCAATCGACGGAGCATCTCCGCGTGGACTGCCCGCGCCGGCGTCCTGTGCAACTGCCGCGGGAACGCGCTGCTGGTACCGACCTTGTGCCTCTCCTCAGCGAGGTAGTGGCGGGCGCTGCCCACCGTCCCGCTGAGCGACCTGACGTGTCGCCCCCGCCAGAAGCAGTGCAACCGGCACCCAGTGCACCGGCTGACGGACCCGTCCCGGACCAGACGCCCGTTGTGGCGGTACCGCCGGCGGCGTCTGATGTGCCTGCTATGGCGAGTGCTGTGGTCGCTGTCGAACAGATGGAGGTCGTTCTTCCTACCCCGCCCATCCCGGCAGATGACGCTAAGTCCCCCCGCCGTCGTCATCGGCGCAAGAAGGCGAACCCGGACCAGCCGGCGGAGGAAGCGGACGGTTTACGTCCTCCTGAGAGCGGCAGTGAGGCTGACTCTCAGGCCTCCTCAGTTTCCCGCTCTGTTTCCGCTGACCGCTCGGGCGGTATGCGGCAAACTGCTCGGCAACTAGAGGCTCTTATCAGTTCCTCGCGAGATCGGGGAGCGATCCCTGCAAAACGGAAACATGACCAGGGTAGCGACCAGCCAATGCAGCGTACTCGCACCCTTTCACATCCTACTGTGTCCGACGCGTCTGCGCCGCCTGGCTTAGACTATCCTGCCGATGGGGGAGGCCTGAACTGGGCTGACGACGAGGGCGATGACATGCGTGATTGAGTGGGTCTTTCCCCACATGAGCTGCTTGGTATTTGTTTCTCACATCCGGGGTGATATCGCTGGGTTCTGGTGTGGATATCTCCACACCTGCTTCCCTACGGCCGTGACCCTATCTGCCGTTGTCTACTCTGTGTTGCTCTCCCATGCCTGCCTTTGACCGACCGCCGGGAGCCCTCTCCCTTTTAACGATCAATATCAACTCCATCTCCAACCCGGTCAAACTTCGATCTCTGAAGGACTTTCTCCGCCTTGGTGCGTTTGATGTGGTCTTTCTCCAGGAAGTTTGTGCCCCTTTTCTATCTGACCTTGCTGGTTATGAGGCACTGTATAACATCGACCCTGACGCCCGGCGGGGTACTGCTTTGCTCTACCGATCAGAGTTTATTCCATCCCACGTTACCACGCTACCCAACGGTCGCGTTCTTGCATGTATCCTTCAAGATGTCCTTTTTCTAAATGTCTATGCTCCTTCCGGTGCTAACCACAGGCATGGCAGAACAACACTTTTTCAGTCTGATCTCCCCCCTTTCTTAGCAGCTCGTCGCCCTATCGTCTTTGGCGGAGACTTCAACTGTGTGGTGGCCGAAGTTGACCAGGTCCCGACGCCTATGCGGTGTGAAGCGCTCGCTTCACTCCTTCGGGCGGCTGACCTTACTGACACATGGCGCCACTTCCATCCCGCCTACACGCAATTTACCCACATCTATCCCACTGGAGCCAGCCGTATTGATCGTGTTTATGTCTCGACTGATTTGACTCCCGCCCTTTGTGCCGTCCAAGTCATACCCGTGGCCTTTAGTGACCACTGTGCGTACTCGTGTTCCTTGCGTATCGCGGGTCCTGCCCCGGTTCCTCGTGGCACCTCTTGGAAGATGAATACCCTTCATCTGTCCCTGCCCGAACTTCGTGCTCTTGTCACGAAAACGTGGCAGGATTGTCTCGTGGACACTTCCCGGTACCCTACCACGGTGGTTTGGTGGCTCCGTTGTGCGAAGCCCCGGCTGCGACGTGTTATCCGGCAATACAGTCGCGACGTCGCCCACTGGAAACGTAGCACGTTGGCCTTCTATCAGCAGTGTCTCACTGACGCCCTGACTCTTCCTGCTGACCGGTATGATCAGCTCCGCATGCGCCTCAACAAAATTAAGGCGCAAATCCTTCGCTTCTCTCGGGAGAAAGCCGACGGTATGGTGGTGCGGTGTCGTTCTGCATCCCTGATTGAAGGCGAGGAGCCATCCCTTTATCACCTAGCCTCTGAACGAACTCGTGCCAAGAAGAACACCAATTTGCGCCTTAAGACAGACGATGGTGCGCGTATCACAGACAACCGCGACGTCCTCCAACACCTGACGGACCATTTCACGCACCTCTTCCAGGATGTTGGGGTCGACGTTGCCGCCCAACGTGCACTTGTCAGTGGGGTGCCCACTTCTTTGGATCGTCATGACCGCGGCTCCTTAACCGAGCCCCTGACACTCGCTGACCTCACATCTGTCCTCCGTGCCTGTCCGGGACGCAAGTCACCTGGCCCCGACGGTCTCCCTTATGAGTTCTACCAACAATTTTGGGACCTGCTCGGCGACCGTTTCTGCACAATGTGCGAGGAGATTTTTGCTGGATGCGACTTACCCGCCGACTTTTTATCTGGACGTATTGCCCTTATTCCAAAGGTGACTGGTCACTGCCGAGCTCAAGACCTGCGTCCTATCACTGTCCTTAACACTGACTATAAGTTGGTGGCACGATGCGTGGCCTCTCGTCTCAAACAGGCGATGACTAAGGTACTTTGCCCCACTCAATCCTGTGGCGTTTCGCGTCGGAACATCTTCACCGCCGCTTCCCTGTACCGCGATGTTGTCTTCCTCACCGCTGACACTCGCACCCCGGCTGCCATTCTTTCCTTGGACTTCGCCGGTGCTTTTGACAGGGTCTCGCACCCTTACCTGCTGGGCGTAATGTCGCGGATGGGTTTTGGGGAGCGCTTCATACGCATCATCCGGAACTTCTTGGATGGGGCGAATTCCACTATCGTGGTGAACGGTTGCCGGTCGCGCCCCATTCCCATCAGACGGTCAGTTCGACAGGGGTGTCCCTTGTCGATGTATTTGTTTGCCTTAGCGCTGGACCCCATGCTGCGTGACATTGGCCGGTTGGTCGACGGTGTCGTTCTCCCAGGCGTCACCTTCCGCTGTGCGGCCTACGCCGATGACGTTGGTGTGTTCGTTGCTAACGCAAGGGACATCGATTCCGTTCGCCGCATTCTCGATGTTTATGAACGGGCCTCCGGTGCTCAGTTAAATCCCAACAAGACTGTGTTACTTCCGCTAGGGCCACGATCTTTGACCGTCGAACGCCCCTGGTACCGAGTTGTAGGGGAACAGCGTATCTTGGGTCTTGAGGTGACTGCCTGTCCGCAGCGTATGTTAACCCTCACGTGGCGGCGGCTTCTCACACGCATCAGGGGCCTTTGCGTGAGCCACGCTGATCGACGGCTCGACCTCCATCAACGCATCCGGCTTATTAATGGTTATCTCCTCTCACGAGCATGGTATGTCGCCCAACTCCTTACGCTGCCGAAGCAGATCGGCCGAGCCATATCCCAAGCAGTATATTGGCTCTTGTGGCGGCATGCGCTGTTCAAGGTTGATGCGCTGACCTGTACGCTGCCGAAGGTCGATGGCGGCCTTGGCCTCATTGACTTTTCCCGGAAATGTGCGGCCCTTCTGATTCACCGTGTCGCCGCTTTGCGCGACGCCGATCCCGGTGGGACTACAGCGGTCCTCTTCGACCGTTATCGTCCACACTCGGCGCGTGCACCGGTCTGTTTGATGCATATTCCGATCCGGCTGACGACGGTCAGAGATTATTACTTCCACCGCAGTTATGTCCTCGCAGTGGCCACTGACAAGGCACGCACGTCGAAGCGCCTTTACCAGGCACTCCGAGGCCAGCCCAAGCCCCATAAGTTAGAGGACAGACGACCGTCGGTCATCTGGCGCCAAGTTTGGGCTAATATTAACAACTCAGCCCTTCCCACGGCGGTTTCAGCGCTATGGTACCGTGTCGTCAACAATTTAATCCCCACTAACCATCGCCTGGCGGCCATCCGCCTACGGCCCTCGGCTGCTTGCGGCCGCTGTGGTGACGTTGACACCAGGGAGCATCGCCTCCTCTGCCCCCACGTCACAGAAGTGTGGACCCTTGCACGTGTACTCATAGCGCTGATCGGTGGGACGACGCCAGCAAATGTATCCACCGACTGGTTCCTTACACCTGATCTTCAAACACAACCCCGACCAAGGCGTAACGCAATGGTGTGGCTCTTGGGCCACACCATTTTCACGATCTACGACCTTTCCCTCGCCGATGCTGTCTCTTACATGGACTACCTGTGGAGCCAGCATCGCGTGGCGGAATCTGCTCGAAACTATACGACCACTTTTGCCCGGTATTTGAAAGTTGCAATGATCCATGGATACCAAACGGTGTTCCAGGTTACCTAGGGCACCTTGTCCAGGCATTGCCTGGGCTTGCCCCTGGTTTTTTTTTTGCACCAATCTTTGACTTGACTCACCCCAGATTCGCAATTGGAACAACTATTGCCATAACTTTATTGGAAAAATAGGAATCACGCAATCAATCTTAGAAGCTTATTCCTTAGTTAATTCTCTAGGCGATGGGATTATCTCGCCAGTTTCATTTTCACTTGTGTGTGCTGCCGTCCCTGTTTTTAATTTCCTTTCATTTCTATCTTTCTTTCTTTCTTCCTTTTTGGTTCTCAACTCACTATTTCTTCACACCTGCAGAGCGAGGTGTCTTTCTGAGTCAAGTGTCGTCGCCCACTGCGGCATAGCAGAGTATGCCCCTCGCTTTTAATTTCGTTCCTGGCAACAAGTCTTGCTACTCAATGCACCCTGTGCGTGCTGCGTCGACACTCTATAAAAACAAAAAAAAAAAAAAAGTGTAGTATCTGTTCTTATCAGCTTAATATCTGATACGTCCTGCATCGCAGGACCAGAATATTAAACTCATTTTTGGCTCATGACGGAGTGCTAGGGGCTTGCTCCACCTCTGTCGCGGGTTGGCCCGGCATTGCAGTACCGCCGGGATCGGCCCACCTAAAATTAATTAAAACATAGCCTGAAATGGGTTGATATTCTGCAGTTATCAGATATTCCGCTGGTAGCAAAACTTGTTGTAGTTGTCAATGTGCCCAGTAGTTAGCTGCTTACACACCACGATTTCTTGTAATTAATTTTTAACATTATCTTACGAAGTTTATTTATTTATCTTTTTTTTTTTTTTTTTTTTTTTTTTTTTTTTTTTTTTTTTTTTTTTTTTTTTTTTTTATGCGGTTAGCCGGAACGCTCTTGCAGCCGCATTACACTAGGCTGGTAATTTATGTGGCCACGGAAGGGTGCCTTCGGATGCCTCGTTGGCGTCACATATGGTCCGGCCACAGATAATTTTAATTACATTTTTTGGAGTTATATCCTTAGCTCCTCGCGTTAAAAAAAAAAAAAAAAAAAAAAGTGTAGTATCTGTTCTTATCAGCTTAATATCTGATACGTCCTGCATCGCAGGACCAGATTATTAAACTCATTTTTGGCTCATGACGGAGTGCTAGGGGCTTGCTCCACCTCTGTCGCGGGTTGGCCCGGCATTGCAGTACCGCCGGGATCGGCCCACCTAAAATTAATTAAAACACAGACTGAAATGAGTTAATATTCTGCAGTGGTCAGATATTCCGCTGGTAGCTAAACTTGTCGTAGTTGTCGATGTGCCCAGTAGTTAGCTGCCTACACACTACGATTTCTTTTAATTAATTTAAGATTATCTCAAGCATTTTTTTTTTTTTATTTTTTTTTTTTTTTTTTTTGCCGTTAGCCGGACCGCTCATGCAGCCGCATTACACTAGGCTGGTAATTTATCGTGGCCCAGAGCAGTGCCTTCGGATGCGTCGTTGGCGTCTCCTATGGTCCGGCCACAGATAATTTTAATTACATTTTTTGGAGTTATATCCTTAGCTCCTCGCGAACGTCGTCGTCGCCGCCGCACGCACGCAGAATGCGTGTGCGCACACACACACACACACACACGTATGCAGTAGGCGGTGGACGATGCAAGCACTCGGCTAGGTGTAGCTCGCGCCAGCCTCGCGCCGATGTAGCTCGCGCCGCCCTGGAGCTGCTGTGGGGCGGACTCACGGCTTCTCCACTGCCCTGGCAGCTAGCGGCGTTCAGATGGGAGTCGCAGTTTACTCTTGGACATGGAGGGTAGTACTGGGCTGTTGACAAGTGCTCTCGTGAATTGTCGATCCTTCCTGTTCTTGCTTTTGCGATGTTTTCGAAGGTCGCCTGTTGCCATATCGGCCCGTACCACCGTTTGTCACTCCCACAAGTGGAGCGCACACGCTGCAAGCATTTAGGCCCTTCCACTGCGGTTTTTCCTTATCGCTTCTCGGCCTTTTGGCTAAGATCAAAGTGTAGTATCTGTTCTTATCAGCTTAATATCTGATACGTCCTGCATCGCAGGACCAGATTATTAAACTCATTTTTGGCTCATGACGGAGTGCTAGGGGCTTGCTCCACCTCTGTCGCGGGTTGGCCCGGCATTGCAGTACCGCCGGGATCGGCCCACCTAAAATTAATTAAAACACAGACTGAAATGAGTTAATATTCCATCTCCGGCGGTACACCGAAAGGTTACCGCCCTTCGATAGTGCCGTTTTGCGCTAATCGAAGTGCTAGGGTTTACAGGTGCCAGCCAGCCAGCCAGCCAGCCAGCCAGCCAGCCAGCCAGCCAGCCAGCCAGCCAGCCAGCCAGCAGCAGTTCCCGGTCCCGGCCTGCAGCGGTGGTCCCGCAGCCAGCCAGCCAGCCAGCCAGCCAGCCAGCCAGCCAGCCAGCCAGCCCTCCGGTGGCAGCAGCAGTCCTGCCAGCAGCAGCAGCAGCAGCAGCAGCAGCAGCAGCCGCCGCCGCCGCCGCCCCGGCCCAGTCCGCGGCAGCAGCGTCCCTGCCTCTCGCCGTCGCCGTCGCCGTCGCCGTCGCCGTCGCCGTCGCCGTCGCCGTCGCCGTCGCCGTCGCCGTCGCCGTCGCCGTCTCCCAGTGTGTGTCCTGTCCCTTTAGTGCTGTGTTTTTCTTTCTTCTTCTTGTCGTCATGTCCGCCCCCACCACCACCGTCACTACTACCACCACCGCCATCGTGTATACGTCCCCTTCCGCCGCCTCCACCACTATCACTTGGTGTGCCCAGTCCCACCCCCCTCCTTCCATCCCTCCCCTCCTCTCTATCCCTTCGCCCTCGCTCTTTGTCGCCCCCTCTCCCGCCTCTTCCTCTCGTTCTGATCCTTTCCCCCCACTCCCCCAGCCTGTCACTGCAGCTCCGGCTAGGGTGGTGGCCCGTCGGGCCACTGCCCACGCCCAGCTCTCCCCATCGCCGTCGCCGTCGCCATCGCCATCGCCATCACCGCCACCACCGTCATCGTCACCATCACCATCACTGCCACATTCGCCTGCACCGTCACAGTCACTCTCTCCGGCGCCGACTGCTGCGTCCGTGCCGGGACCTGTCCCTTCCCGCCACCTCCCCATCGTTCCCGTCCCCCATGTCACCACACGCCCATCTGCCGCTGTCAAACGCCCTAGTGGCGCCTCCACTTCCTCTGCTCCTAAAAAGGCTCCACCCCGCCCCCCATCCCCACCCCAAAATGCCATGGACGTCTCCCCACCAGGCCCCGCTCCCTCCTCCTCCTCCTCCCCACCCGGTCTCTACAAATATCTCCTGTCCCATCCCGATCCTTCCTTCCTCGAGGCCCGGAATCTCTCCCTCCTCCTCCGCCAACATTTCCCTGGCGCCCCCATATCTCTCCTTACTCCCAGACGGGATTCTGTTCTTATCTCCTCCCCCAGCCCCACCCTCCATACTGCCATCCTCTCCCGCCTCCCCATCACCCGTTTTGGTCCTCACGCCACCCTCACCCCTGCTCCCTCCCCATCTCCTACCCGCCAACCCCAACCCCCGCGTCGCCCGCCGACCCTCACCGCCGTGATCACTCGGCTTAGCCCGTCGATCACGGAGGAGGAGGTGCTGGCGGAGCTGAAGGCCCATCCCACCCTGGAGGTGCGGGCAGTCCGCCGCATTTTCAACGCGACCGGCCCCACCCGCCTTATGCGGGTTTTCTCTGAGGACGCCCCCTCCATTGACCGTCTCCTGAAGGAGGGTGCCCTCCTCTTCAATCAGCGGTTCCAAGTCGACCCCTCCCGTTCCCCCCCTCAATCCCTGCGCTGCCAGAGATGTCTGCGCTACAATGCACATCCAACAGCCGAGTGCCGCGAGGCCCCCACCTGCCCGCATTGTCGGCAAGCGCACTTCCTCCGGCAGTGCCCCAACCTCCAATCCCCTCCCTCCTGTAATACCTGCAGCCTCCCCCACCCCACCTACTCCCAAAAATGTAAAGCCCGACCTCCTCCTACCACTCCTGAACTCACCGTCCCTGTCCGTCCCCTGGACGCCCCCACCCCTCCTGGCAATTCCCTTCGTCCCCCCCCCACTGCTGAGGACATCATCAGGTTCCTCACCATTGTCCTCCAAAACGTCCATCCCTTTCAGCGCCCCCACACCTTACAACAGATCTCCCTCGCCGCCCGTTCCATATTCCACCTTAAAATGTACGCCACCTTTTCCAATAACCAGGCCCATTTCACCTTCTCCCGCCTTGACACCCTCGTCTAAGTCCTTCCAATGGCGCGACAGCATCGTATCCTTTTCAACAATATCCGCTCCCTTCCCGCCAACAAGAACCTCTTCCTGCACACCCTTGCTACCCACCGTGTGGATGCCTTCCTCCTTAATGAAACCTTCCTCCAACCCCACCACTCCATCCACACCTCCCCCTATCTCCTCCACCGCTCCGATAATCCCCTCCCAGTTGCGCGTGGCGGAGTTGCCATTGGCCACCACCGCCAGATCCCCGTTCGGCTCCAGCCTCTCCTTCCCGACCCCACCGAACACCTGATCCTTAGTCTCTTCTTCCCCGGCCTTACCATTACCTGTGCCACCATCTATGTCCGCCCCAACGCCCCCCTTCCTTTCGACTTCCTCTCCCACATCGACCGTACCTTCTCCTCCTATGTGATCGCCGCCGACCTCAACATCCATAGTCGCTCCGCTGCCCAGTTACGGCGGTGGCATCGGTTCCTCTCCTCCCTTCAAGGCGACCTCATCCCCATCCCCCAGCACACCCGTCCCGAATCCAACTCCACTCCCGATGTTATCCTCTCCTCCCCCAACCTCCTTGGTCGCATTACGGTGGATGTCCTGGAGCCTATTGGTAGCGACCATCTCCCTGTCCTCCTCACCGTGTCAGACGGCCGTCGCCCCCGCCCCGACCCTCGTCATGACCCTCCCCCTAAGTACATCCATGACTATTCCCGTGCCAACTGGAATGCCTACCGGGATACCCTCTCCACTCAGGTCGATAGCCACCCTCTCGCCTACCGCCGTCCCGATGATGTCACCCATGCCGCCTCCTTTCTCCAGCAGACCTTGTCTGAGGCCGTGGAGGCCCACGTCCCTACTGTTGCCGTCCACCCCCACCGTCCTACCTTACCACCACAGGCCGTCCTCCTCCTCCGTGAATCCCGTCGTCTCTACCGTGCCTTCCTCCGCACGCGTGACCCGGACACCCTACGACGCCACCGGCAACTACAGCGACACATTCGAAATTTGCTCGCGGCCAAGAAACGCCGGGACTGGCGACAGACATGCACCCGTTTAAATGCTACCCTCCCTATAAACTCGTCCAAGTTCTGGACCGCCTTCCGTCGCCTTACCGGAACTAAACCCTCCCCCTACTATCCTCTTCTCCACGATGATCACCCCTTCCCTGACGCCCTTAGTAAGGCCAATCACTTTGCCTCCTACCTGTCCGATGTGTTTTCCATCCCTGATGATCCCCAGTTCGATTACTCCCTCTTCCCAGATATCCGCGATCGAACTGACACCTCTGTCCCTCCCCTCGCTCCTGGTTTCCAGTACTTGGACAACATTCCACACACGGACCTTAATGCCCCCATCACCACACAGGATCTCATCGATACTCTCCGCACCAAACGCAACACCGCTCCTGGTCACGATCGTGTTACCTACCGTCACCTTCGTGAAGCTCCTGTCTCTTTTCTCTCCACCCTGGCCAGGCTCTACAATGTAGTCCTGTCCACCGGTTACTACCCCGACCTGTGGAAAACCTCCCGTATCCTCATGTTCCTCAAACCTGGCAAACCGCCGTCCGCCGTCTCCTCCTACCGTCCCATCAGCCTTACCTCGGTCTTCAGCAAGGTCCTGGAATCTATCCTCACCCGCCGCATCCACCAGCATCTCCGCCAGCACCGCCTCCTCCCCGTTACCCAGTGTGGCTTTCGGCCGTCCTTCTCTTCCGACGATCTTCTCCTTCACCTCACTCATCTCCTTTCCGAACAGCTCAATTCCCGTCGCTCCGCAATCTTCCTCTCTCTTGACCTCGAACGCGCATATGACCGCGTATGGCATTCCGGTCTCCTCTTCAAGCTCCAAACCTTCGCCCTTCCCATTAACTACGTTCGTCTGATCGGTTCCTTTCTCTCCCGCCGTCCTTCCTATGTCACCATCCATAACACCGATTCCTACACCTTTTTCCCCTCCGCCGGTGTGCCCCAAGGCTCCGTCCTATCCCCCCTTCTGTACTTGTTGTACACGGCGGACATGCCGCCGCCGTCACCCCCTGTCCACCTTCTCCAGTTTGCCGATGACACCGCCTTCCTTGCCCTTGCCCCCACCCTGCGACGCTCCCAACGCCTTCTCCAATCCCATCTTGACCGGTTCACCGCTTGGTGCAACCAGTGGTTGCTCAAGGTCAATCCTTCCAAAACCCAGGCGATCATTGTAGGCAACACCACTCCCTCCTTCCGCCTCCTTGATTTCTATCTCACCGTTTATGGCCGTCCCATCGCTCTCACCCCCACCCTTAAGTACCTTGGCGTCACCCTCGACCGTCGCCTCTCCTGGACTCCCCATCTCCAGACAATCCAAGCCAAGGCACGTTCCCGACTCCGTCTCCTCAAGCTCCTTTCCGGCCGAACGTGGGGTTTGGACCCCTCCACCATCCTCCACACCTATAAGTCCCTCATCCGCCCTATCCTCTGTTACGCCCATCCAGCCTGGATCTCCGCCCCCCCTTCCTTTTATAAATCCCTCCAAATCCTTGAACGCCATGCTCTCCGCCTTGCCTATCGCATCCGTCTCCCTTCCCCCACGCGGATCCTGTATGACCTTATCCCCTTCCCCCACCTCCTCCTCTTCCTCGAAAGGCTACGAATCCTCTACACCTCCCGTAAACTCGATCCTCCTCACCCGCTCGTCTCCCCGATCCTCTCCCACCCCCGCCCGCTGCCGCGCCTGTACTCCCATGTCCCACCCGGTCTCCATCTCTCCACCCTCCTTACCCTCTCCCAAGGTGGTTTCCGCCAGCTCCCTCTCCCTGATGATGTCCTCGTCCCCTCCATCTACCCCTCCTATCAACTTTGACCCTGCCCCCCCTCCCTCCTGGTGTCCTTTCCCTGCGGCACCCTCCCTCCTTTCTCTTCCCTTCCCTCCTCTCTCCTTTTCCCCCATCCCCTCCCTCCACCCCTCTTCTTCCGGGCTTCCCCTCCCCCTTCCTCTCTCCCCCCTCTTTCCCCAGCCCGTGGCGTCCCTGCTCTCCCCTCTCGCTTTCCCTCTCCCCCTCCTCCTCCTCCTCCTCCTCCTCCTCCTCCTCCTCTCTTGGCAGGTCCCCGGACTCGCACACGCATCGTGAACTTTCGCGCGCCGGAGATCATCGCCCTCGGATTAGTGTCTGTGCCGTCGTGTCTGTGCCTCAGTGTTTTTCGCCGTCCACGCTCCTTCGTTCACGTGTGTCATCTACCTCGTCAGTGTTTGTGCCCAGTGCCGACGGTTTTTCTTGTTTGTTTCGTCAAGTGTGAACGGCTTCATGTTTTTTAACTATTGTATCTCCTGTTTTTTAACCACCATTCTGTTACTTGTCTGTCTCCCTTTCTTTTTTCTTGTACTGCTTATGGCTGAAGAGCGGAGTACACTGTTCCGCTGCCAGCCCACCTTGTATGGGGTGTCCAAATTACAATAAAGAAAAAAAAAAAAAAAAAAAAAGAGTTAATATTCTGCAGTGGTCAGATATTCCGCTGGTAGCTAAACTTGTCGTAGTTGTCGATGTGCCCAGTAGTTAGCTGCCTACACACTACGATTTCTTTTAATTAATTTAAGATTATCTCAAGCATTTTTTTTTTTTTTTTTTTTTTTTTTTTTTTTTTTTTTTTTTGCCGTTAGCCGGACCGCTCATGCAGCCGCATTACACTAGGCTGGTAATTTATCGTGGCCCAGAGCAGTGCCTTCGGATGCGTCGTTGGCGTCTCCTATGGTCCGGCCACAGATAATTTTAATTACATTTTTTGGAGTTATATCCTTAGCTCCTCGCGAACGTCGTCGTCGCCGCCGCACGCACGCAGAATGCGTGTGCGCACACACACACACACACACACACGTATGCAGTAGGCGGTGGACGATGCAAGCACTCGGCTAGGTGTAGCTCGCGCCAGCCTCGCGCCGATGTAGCTCGCGCCGCCCTGGAGCTGCTGTGGGGCGGACTCACGGCTTCTCCACTGCCCTGGCAGCTAGCGGCGTTCAGATGGGAGTCGCAGTTTACTCTTGGACATGGAGGGTAGTACTGGGCTGTTGACAAGTGCTCTCGTGAATTGTCGATCCTTCCTGTTCTTGCTTTTGCGATGTTTTCGAAGGTCGCCTGTTGCCATATCGGCCCGTACCACCGTTTGTCACTCCCACAAGTGGAGCGCACACGCTGCAAGCATTTAGGCCCTTCCACTGCGGTTTTTCCTTATCGCTTCTCGGCCTTTTGGCTAAGAAGCACCCCGCGGTCGGAGCGGTCCGTTGTGCTCTGTAGCGGGTCGCGAGTCGCGTTTCGTGGTCGTTTCGTTTGTTCTTGGTTTTTCCAGCGTTGATATTTTTGCGGTGAATATGTCGAACCGGTCGAACAGTATTCAATGCGTATTCGACAGAGCAGCGAGACGGCCTACGGCCTTTGAAATACAGGAATGGATATTTGGTGATCTGAAAGTACCGGAAAATGACGTCGACACCTTTCAACTGGATTTTGTCTTATTCTCGTTATTCGTGAAATTTCTCGACCAGGAGAAATACGAAAAGTATGGCCTGGCACTCGCGGGCGAACATCCGTTCCGCTACTTCGATGGAACTGTCGGAACAGTGCATATAGTGCCATCTGGCTTTGGGATACGAACTGTGCGGGTATTTAACGTACCCCCTGAGTGTCCCAATGACGTAATCGGCCGTGTCCTGTCGCGGTATGGCACGGTGCTCAGCATCACGAATGAGAAGTGGGGAAGTGCCTACCGTTTCCAGGGCAACAGCGGCGTTCGTAGTGTCCGCATGGACCTCCGCCAGCACATCCCATCGTATATAAATGTTGCGAGTACCAGGGCCCAGGTCACCTATATTGGGCAGCCGCAGACTTGCTCCCTTTGTCAATCGACGGAGCATCTCCGCGTGGACTGCCCGCGCCGGCGTCCTGTGCAACTGCCGCGGGAACGCACTGCTGGTACCGACCTTGTGCCTCTCCTCAGCGAGGTAGTGGCGGGCGCTGCCCCCCGTCCCGCTGAGCGAACTGACGTGTCGCCCCCGCCAGAAGCAGTGCAACTGGCACCCAGTGCACCGGTTGACAGACCCGTCCCGGACCAGGCGCCCGTTGTGGCGGTACCGCCGGCGGCGTCTGATGTGCCTGCTATGGCGAGTGATGTGGTCGCTGTCGAACAGATGGAGGTCGTTCTTCCTACCCCGCCCCTCCCGGCAGATGACGCTAAGTCCCCCCGCCGTCGTCATCGACGCAAGAAGGCGAACCCGGACCAGCCGGCGGAGGAGGCGGACGGTTTCCGTCCACCTGAGAGCGGCAGTGAGGCTGACTCTCAGGCCTCCTCGGTTTCCCGCTCTGTTTCCGCTGACCGCTCGGGCGGTATGCGGCAAACTGCTCGGCAACTAGAGGCTCTTATCAGTTCATCGCGAGATCGGGGAGCGATCCCTGCAAAACGAAAACATGACCAGGGTAGCGACCAGCCAATGCAGCGTACTCGTACCCTTTCACATCCTACTGTGTCCGACGCGTCCGCGCCGCCTGGCTCAGACTATCCTGCCGATGGGGGAGGCCTGAACTGGGCTGACGACGAGGGCGATGACATGCGTGATTGAGTGGGCCTTTCCCCACATGAGCTGCTTCGTATTTGTCTCTCCCATCCGGGGTGATATCGCTGGGTTCCGGTGTGGATGTTTCCACACCTGCTTCCCTACGGCCGTGACCCTATCTGCCGTTGTCTCCTCTGTGTTGCTCTCCCATGCCTGCCTTTGACCGTCCGCCGGGAGCCCTCTCCCTTTTAACGGTCAACATTAACTCCATCTCCAACCCGGTCAAACTTCGATCTCTGAAGGACTTTCTCCGCCTTGGTGCGTTTGATGTGGTATTTCTCCAGGAGGTTTGTGCCCCTTTTCTATCTGACCTGGTTGGTTATGAGGCACTGTATAACATCGACCCTGACGCCCGGCGGGGTACTGCTTTGCTCTACCGATCAGAATTCACTCCATCCCATGTTACCACACTACCCAACGGTCGCGTCCTTGCATGTATCCTTCAAGATGTCCTTTTTCTAAATGTCTATGCTCCTTCAGGTGCTAACCACAGGCATGATAGAACAACACTTTTTCAGTCTGATCTCCCCCCTTTCTTAGCAGCTCGTCGCCCTATCGTCTTTGGCGGAGACTTCAACTGTGTGGTAGCCGAAGTTGACCAGGTCCCGACGCCTATGCGGTGTGAAGCGCTCGCTTCACTCCTTCAGGCGGCTGACCTTACTGACACGTGGCGCCACTTCCATCCCGCCTACACGCAATTTACCCACATCTATCCCACTGGCGCCAGCCGTATTGATCGTGTTTATGTCTCGGCTGATTTGACTCCCGCCCTTTGTGCCGTCCAAGTCATACCCGTGGCCTTTAGTGACCACTGTGCGTACTCGTGTTCCTTGCGTATCGCGGGTCCCGTCCCGGTTCCTCGTGGCACCTCTTGGAAGATGAATACCCTTCATCTATCCCTGCCCGAACTTCGTGCTCTTGTCACGAAAACGTGGCAGGATTGTCTCGTAGACACTTCCCGGTACCCTACCACGGTGGTTTGGTGGCTCCGCTGTGCGAAGCCCCGGCTGCGACGTGTTATCCGGCAATATAGTCGCGACGTCGCCCACTGGAAACGTAGCACGTTGGCCTTCTATCAGCAGTGTCTCACTGACGCCCTGACTCTTCCTGCTGACAGGTACGATCAGCTCCGCATGCGCCTCAACAAACTTAAGGCGCAAATCCTTCGCTTCTCTCGGGAGAAAGCCGATGGTATGGTGGTGCGGTGTCGTTCTGCATCCCTGATTGAAGACGAGGAGCCATCCATTTATCACCTTGCCTCTGAACGAACTCGTGCCAAGAAGAACACCATTCTGCGCCTTAAGACAGACGATGGTGCGCGTATCACGGACAACCGTGACGTCCTCCAACACCTGACGGACCATTTCACGCACCTCTTCCAGGATGTTGAGGTCGACGTCGCCGCCCAACGTGTACTTGTCAGTGGGGTGCCTACTTCTTTGGATCGTCATGACCGCAGCTCTTTAACCGAGCCCCTGACGCTCGCTGACCTCACATCTGTCCTCCGTGCCTGTCCGGGACGCAAGTCACCTGGCCCCGACGGTCTCCCTTATGAGTTCTACCAACAATTTTGGGACCTGCTCGGCGACCGTTTCTGCCAAATGTGCGAGGAGATTTTTGCTGGATGCGACTTACCCGCCGACTTTTTATCTGGACGTATTGCCCTTATTCCCAAGGTGACTGGTCACTGTCGAGCTCAAGACCTGCGTCCTATCACTGTCCTTAACACTGACTATAAGTTGGTGGCACGATGCGTGGCCTCTCGTCTCAAACAGGCGATGACTAAGGTCCTTTGCCCCACTCAATCCTGTGGCGTTTCGCGTCGGAACATCTTCACCGCCGCTTCCCTGTACCGCGATGTTGTCTTCCTCACCGCTGACACTCGCACCCCGGCTGCCATTCTTTCTTTGGACTTCGCCGGTGCTTTTGACAGGGTCTCGCACCCTTACCTGCTGGGCGTTATGTCGCGGATGGGTTTTGGGGAGCGCTTCATACGCATCATCCGGCATTTCTTGGATGGGGCGAATTCCACTATCGTGGTGAACGGTTGCCAGTCGCGCCCCATTCCCATCAGACGGTCAGTTCGACAGGGGTGTCCCTTGTCGATGTATTTGTTTGCCTTAGCGCTAGACCCCTTGCTGCGTGACATAGGCCGGTTGGTCGACGGTGTCGCTCTCCCAGGCGTCACCTTCCGCTGTGCGGCCTACGCCGATGACGTTGGTGTGTTCGTTGCTAACGCCAGGGACATCGATACCGTTCGCCGCGTTCTCGACGTTTATGAACGGGCCTCCGGTGCTCAGTTAAATCCCAACAAGACCGTGTTGCTTCCGCTAGGGCCACGTACATTGACCGTCGAACGCCCCTGGTACCGAGTTGTGGGGGAACAGCGTATATTGGGTCTTGAGGTGACTGCCTGTCCGCAGCGTATGTTAACCCTCACGTGGCGGCGGCTTCTCACACGCATCAGGGGACTTTGCGTGAGTCACGCTGATCGGCGGCTCGACCTCCATCAACGCATCCAGCTGATTAATGGTTATCTCCTCTCACGAGCATGGTATGTCGCCCAACTCCTTACACTGCCGAAGCAGATCGGCCGAGCCATCTCACAAGCAGTATACTGGCTCTTGTGGCGGCATGCGCTGTTCAAGGTTGATGCGCTGACCTGTACACTGCCGAAGGTCGATGGCGGCCTCGGCCTCATTGACTTTTCCCGGAAATGTGCGGCCCTTCTGATTCACCGTGTCGCCGCTTTGCGCGACGCCGACCCCGGTGGGACTACAGCGGTCCTCTTCGACCGTTATCGTCCCCACTCGGCGCGTGCACCGGTCTGTTTGACGCATATTCCTTTCCGGCTGACGACGGTCAGAGACTATTACTTCCACCGCAGTTATGTCCTCACAGTGGCCACTGACAAGGCAAGAACGTCGAAGCGCCTTTACCAGGCACTCCGAGGCCAGCCCACGCCACATAAATTAGAGGACAGACGACCATCGGTCATCTGGCACCAAGTTTGGGCTAATATTAACAACCCAGCCCTTCCCACGGCAGTTTCGGCGCTTTGGTACCGTGTCGTCAACAATTTAATCCCCACTAACCATCGCCTGGCGGCCATCCGCCTACGGCCCTCGGCTGCTTGCGGCCGCTGTGGTGACGTCGACACCAGGGAGCATCGCCTCCTCTGCCCCCACGTCACAGAAGTGTGGGATCTTGCACGTGTGCTCATAGCGCTAATAGGTGGGACGACACCAGCAAATGTGTCCACAGACTGGTTCATTACCCCTGATCTTCAAACACAACCCCGACCAAGACGTAACGCAATGGTGTGGCTCTTGGGCCACACCATTTTCACGATCTACGACCTTTCCCTCACCGATGCTGTCTCTTTCATGGACTACCTGTGGAGCCAGCATCGCGTGGCGGAATCTGCTCGAAACTATACGACCACTTTTGCCCGGTTTTTGAAAGTTGCAATGATCCATGGATGTCAAACGGTATTCCAGGTTGCCTAGGGCACCTTGTCCAGGCATTGCCTGGGCTTGCCCCTGGTTCTTTGCACCAATCTTTGACTTGACACTCCTCAGATTCGCAATTGGAACAATTATTGCAAAAACTTTATTGGAAACATGGGAATCACGTAATCAATCTTAGAAGTTTATTCCTTCGTTAATTGTCTGGGCGATGGGAATCTCTCGCCAGTTTTATTTTCACTTGTGTGTGCTGCCGTCCCTGTTTTTAATTTCCTTTCATTTCTATCTTTCTTTCTTTCTTTCTTTCTTTCTTCCTTTTGGTTCTCAAATCAATATTTCTTCACACCTGCAGAGCGAGGTGTCTTTCTGAGTCAAGTGTCGTCGCCCGTTGCGGCATAGCGGAGTATGCCCCTCGTTTTTAATTTCGTTCCTGGCAACAAGTCTTGCTACTCAATGCACCCTGTTAAAATCTATTAAAAAAAAAAAAAAAAAAAAAAAAAAAAAAAAAAAAAAAAAAAAAAAAAAAATAAAAAAAAAAAAAAAAAAGTGTAGTATCTGTTCTTATCAGCTTAATATCTGATACGTCCTGCATCGCAGGACCAGATTATTAAACTCATTTTTGGCTCATGACGGAGTGCTAGGGGCTTGCTCCACCTCTGTCGCGGGTTGGCCCGGCATTGCAGTACCGCCGGGATCGGCCCACCTAAAATTAATTAAAACACAGACTGAAATGAGTTAATATTCTGCAGTGGTCAGATATTCCGCTGGTAGCTAAACTTGTCGTAGTTGTCGATGTGCCCAGTAGTTAGCTGCCTACACACTACGATTTCTTTTAATTAATTTAAGATTATCTCAAGCATTTTTTTTTTTTTTTTTTTTTTTTTTTTTTTTTTTTTTTTTTTGCCGTTAGCCGGACCGCTCATGCAGCCGCATTACACTAGGCTGGTAATTTATCGTGGCCCAGAGCAGTGCCTTCGGATGCGTCGTTGGCGTCTCCTATGGTCCGGCCACAGATAATTTTAATTACATTTTTTGGAGTTATATCCTTAGCTCCTCGCGAACGTCGTCGTCGCCGCCGCACGCACGCAGAATGCGTGTGCGCACACACACACACACACACACGTATGCAGTAGGCGGTGGACGATGCAAGCACTCGGCTAGGTGTAGCTCGCGCCAGCCTCGCGCCGATGTAGCTCGCGCCGCCCTGGAGCTGCTGTGGGGCGGACTCACGGCTTCTCCACTGCCCTGGCAGCTAGCGGCGTTCAGATGGGAGTCGCAGTTTACTCTTGGACATGGAGGGTAGTACTGGGCTGTTGACAAGTGCTCTCGTGAATTGTCGATCCTTCCTGTTCTTGCTTTTGCGATGTTTTCGAAGGTCGCCTGTTGCCATATCGGCCCGTACCACCGTTTGTCACTCCCACAAGTGGAGCGCACACGCTGCAAGCATTTAGGCCCTTCCACTGCGGTTTTTCCTTATCGCTTCTCGGCCTTTTGGCTAAGATCAAAGTGTAGTATCTGTTCTTATCAGCTTAATATGGGCTGATATGGGCTGATTTCTGCACCGGGAAGCGGTCGCTTTTATTCTCCTGTTTCAGGTCCGCGACCTGAACAATGGAGCTTGTGGTGACGCTGCCGGCGGAGGTCTTCCGCTGCCGGATCTGCTTCGTCACCAAGGCTGCCGGGAGACCAACTTTTGGGGAGTACAAGGACCACTCGGCCCTTCTCCGCCACTACAGGAGGCTGCACGACCCGGAAACGGTTCCCGTTTTCGAGTGTCAGTTTTGCGGCCGACGCGACCCGCGGCTGAAGACGCTGCGGCTACACCAGCGGCTCTGCAATGCAGATTCCGCAACCCCCGGCGCTGCCAGTCGGGGGAGAGTGAGTATGGGACACGATGCCGTGTCTGGCTCTCTGGGGCACCCAGAGAGGTCAGCCGGCGGGAGGTCACAGGCGAGGGCCCCCGAAGCTAGTAGGACAGGCCCTTCGTCCTTAGTTAGTGCTGGGCGAAAGCCACAGGCGAAAGCGGCTCGGGAAGTTAGTACCATAGGCCGCCTAGCCTTAGATAATAGAGAGGGGCTATGGCCACAGCCCAGTCCGGTCCCCGAAGCTAGTAGGACAGACCGGCTGGACTTAGGATTAACATACGCGGCGGTCCTGACCCGCAGCAGCGTGGTGGGCTCACAGGCTGCCTTGCCCTCACCCTGTGTGAGTGTGCAGGCGTCTGCGACGCCCAGGACGGCGGTGGTTGCCACCCCCGCGTCGTGTGTACTTTGTGTGCGCACGCCGAGGAGGTCTGGCATCCCCCTGCCGACACGCTCCGCGACGTCAACCGCGTCGCCACGAGTGCCGAGCGCAAGTTCGGGAGGTGAAGGCAGCACGCTGCCGACGCCTGCCGCCGAACGCGTCGCTCCGGCCAGAGGCGCAGTGTCCGGCATGGGCCGCGGCTCGCCGCCGCCCGCGCCGGCCATTGCACCCAGTGGCGTACGCTGGCCACGTCGTGCGGCTGCCGCAGGCGCCTCCCGCCCGCCATCTGTCGGGAGCGTGGGTACCGGCCTGGGACTGCCGCCCGCATTCGCTACGCCGCCAACAGGTGGCTCTGCGGTGCGGGTGGGCGGTGGCAGGCAGGCTGCCTCGCTCGCCGCGACCGTTGGTGTTGTCATTCACGGCGCAGCCGCGCCGCCGGTTGACGCACCAAAGGCCGCGCGCCCGGCTGATGCACCGGATGGTGTGGTGCTTGTGCGGTCGCAGACGTACACGCGCCGCGTTTCCTCTGCCCTGCCGGCGGTTACGTCGAGTGACGCCCGTCACTCCGTCTCCGTTCAGGCAAGGAGTGCTACTGAACAAGCAGCCTCTGTTTCAGATAACGAGTGGCACGTAGTCACCCCAAGGAGGGACAGACGCCGTGCTGCAGGACGCAGACCACCGCCCCCGGACCGACGGCGCATCATACCGCCCAGTCCGCGTAACAGCGGTCCGGCGCGAGCCAACGCGCCTGGGCGGCCGGCGCGAGCTACACCTCGTGTATCTCGCGCCGGCGGCAGGGCGCGGGCGACCGCTGGGCCATCTGTTGGCGGCGCGGCGAACAACAGCCGCGGTGCGCTGGGCCCGAGCGCCAGGCCGGCGCGAGCTACACCTCGAGACGCCCGGCCGGCGCGGGCTACACCGGCCACCCCTACGACCACTGCGCCATCTGGTAGCGATCGTCGGGCACCCAGTCCGCGTAGCAGCGGCCCGGGGCGAGCCGGCGCGTCCGGTCAGCCGGCGCGAGCTACACCCCGTGTTTCTCGCGCCGGCGGCGGGCCGCTGGCGACCGCCGGGCCATCTGTTGGCGGCGCGGCGAACACCAGCCGCGGGGCGCCCGACCCGAGCGCCAGGCCGGCGCAAGCTACACAGGCCCCTGCTGCTACCGCTGCGCCACCTGTCACCAGCGCGGCGATCGAAAGCAGCACTGAGAGGCCCACGCCAGATGGCAGCACGGCACCACCACCGACGCAGACGACGGAGCGGCGCGACGTGAACGGAGGGACTGCAGCTGCGTCTCCGAGAACTGGCAGCAAGAGGAGGAGACGCCGACGCCGTAACAACCGGCCCAGTCCTAACCTTCCGCCGCAAAACTCCCGTCCTACACCAGACCTGACAGGCCCCCCTGTACCCTCCGAACAGGGCGCAACTGAGGCAGCTCCGCCCCCCCCTCCCCCGGCCGACGCTCGGCTAACGGAGAGGCAGCGGCGCTGGCTGGCGGCCCTGGAGAGCGTCCACAACCAACCGTGGGACGCATTCGTCGCGGCCGTCGAGGATTTCATCGCCGAGATCGCCGAGACGAAGCCACAACGCCAGGCAGCCGGAGGTCGACAGGATGGGCCACCAGCAGCAGCGCACCGCGGCCAGGGCCGCGCCGACGCTGCTGCCAATCCCCCTCCCCCTGCCCCTACACGCGGCCGCGGTGGGCGGCGCGGTGGACGTGGCGCACGGCGCGCGGCGGCCGCCGAGCGTCGGTACGACGCGAATGCAGCGTCTGAGATTCAGAAGCTGTACCGCGCGGACCGGCGCAAGGCGATGCAGCGTGTCCTTGGCGAGACGTCACCGTACTGCCAAATCGATGGCAGCGTGCTCACGGAGCACTTTAAAAAGATCTATGGTAAATCTGACTTCTCTCTTTCAGATGCACCAGCTGCTGTCCCGGACTTTGCCGCCACCACGCCTCCTGATGTCAGCGAGGAGGTCCTGCTGCCGATCACACCTTCAGAGGTGCAACAGCGGCTCCAGAAGGCGAGCAATACTGCTCCTGGGGCAGACGGAGTCACCTACTCGGACTTGCGACGTGAGGATCCTGGCTGCCACGTGCTAGCTAAGATCTTCTCGCGCTGCTGGAAAGAGCGGAAGACTCCGGTGCAGTGGAAAATATCCACTACCGTCCTCATCCACAAGAAAGGGGACGTCTCGGACGTGACAAACTGGCGGCCTTTAGCATTGAGCTCTACCATCTCTAAGCTCTTTGCTGCAATCGTTGCGGACCGCACTTCTCTCTGGGCAGAGCGGTTGAACCTGCTCTCCCCAGAACAGAAGGGCTTCCGCACGTTTGAAGGCTGCTACGAGCACAACTTCATTGTGCAGACGGCAATTGACGATGCAAGGCGCAGGGGAGGCCAAGCATGCTTTGCTTGGCTTGATCTGGCGAATGCTTTCGGCTCAGTGCCTCACGCTCACCTCCTTGGAGTACTGAGCAGGATGGGACTACCAGAGCAATTGCATCATCTAATTGCCGACATGTACGATGGTTGCTCCACCCGCGTCCGTACATCTGACGGACTAACGGAGGAGATAGAGATCCAGGCAGGGGTCAAGCAGGGCTGTCCACTGTCGCCCATCGTCTTTAATCTCGCGCTCGAGCCGGTACTTCGCGCCGCAACCTCACTCAGAAATGAGTGTGGTATTCCGCTTAGCGGCGTCAGTGTGAGTGCACTGGCGTATGCGGACGATATCGTGCTTCTGGCGCGGGATTCAGAGGCGATGCAGACGCTCCTCAATGTTGTGGGTGAGGCGGCGACGTGGGCCGGGCTTACCTTCAAGCCGTCGAAGTGTGCCACGCTTCACATCCGCCGTCGGCAGACACTAGGCTCGGTATTCGCCCTGCAAGGGGGAGAACCAGCCGTGCTCGGTGCGGGTGACGCCTACCTCCATCTTGGCGTCCCCACCGGGTACAAAGTCACGCAGACGCCAACGGATGCGATCGCGGCAATTCGACGCGACTTGCAGCACCTGGACGCTTCCCTGCTGGCTCCCTGGCAGAAGATTGACGCTGTGCGTGTCTTTCTCCTCCCCAGGCTTGACTTTGTCATGCGGGGCGGTGCGGTACGCAAGGGGCCGCTATCTGCACTCGACAAGGCAGTGAAAGCGGCTGTCAAATCATGGCTGTTCCTCCCACAGCGTGCGTCCACCGAACAGCTGTACCTCGCGCTGGGAGAGGGAGGATGCGGCCTGACGCCGCTCGCGGACGCTGCGGACATCTCGACGATCGTCCACGGCTTCCGCATGCTGCACTGCGACGACGCCACCGTCCGCGACATCGCCTGGGCCACACTAACTACGGCCGCGCGCCGCCGACTGGGGAGGGAGCCGAGTCGTTCCGACTTGGCCACCTACCTTAGCGGCAGCACTGAGGGTGACCTCGCACGCGACGGAGGTGACATCCAGTCACTGTGGACGCGCGTCAGGAACGCCACAAGGCGCCTAGCGCCGCGTGGCGTCACCTGGCGCTGGAGTGAACTGCTTTGTGAGTTGCAGGTGGAGGTCGGCGGCCGACCCGCCATCGCTGACGACGCGGAACACGGCGGCATCGGAGGGGTGACGCAGCCGGCCACGGAGGGGACGGCGCCTGGGACTACACGACACCTCGAAGATGGCGGCGATGGACCGCAGCACGATGATGACAGCGTGGGACGCATCGCCAACACTGGCGTCGAGCATGTCCGGGTGGGAGGGGGCGCCAAACGTCTTCTCTCGCGGACGCTCCGCGAGTGTCTGAGGCAGCGCCTGCGCCACATCCTACTCAGGAAACCGGACCAGGGGAAGGTGTTCGAGTGCACCAGGGAGTCCACAGCGTCCAACCACTTCATAGCGGGAGGCAAATACACCCGCTTCGCAGACTGGCGCTTTATCCATCGCGCCAGGCTCGGAGTCGTGCCTCTGAACGGTTGTCGCCGCTTTGATGGGCGGGCAAACAACAACAAAGCCTGCCGACGCTGTGGCCACAACAACGAGACGCTCCCGCACGTGATTAACGCGTGCATGGTGCACTCAGCAGCCCTGCAGTATCGCCACAACGCGGTCCTCAACCGCCTCGCGACAGCAGTCGCTGGGCGGCCAAGGAGAGGAAACACTGCTGTTCCTGACATCAGGATCAACCAAACCGTCATAGGGGACAGCAGTGGGCTGCGTCCGGACCTCGTAATAACCGACGAGGCCGCGAAGTCTGTGACCATCGTCGATGTGACGAT
>NC_064643.1:129586077-129626077 GCF_023864345.2 Schistocerca serialis cubense
CGGTTTCCGTCCCCCTGAGAGCGGCAGTGAGGCTGACTCTCAGGCCTCCTCGGTTTCCCGCTCTGTTTCCGCTGACCGCTCGGGCGGTATGCGGCAAACTGCTCGGCAACTAGAGGCTCTTATCAGTTCCTCGCGAGATCGGGGAGCGATCCCTGCAAAACGAAAACATGACCAGGGTAGCGACCAGCCAATGCAGCGTACTCGTACCCTTTCACATCCTACTGTGTCCGACGCGTCTGTGCCGCCTGGCTCAGACTATCCTGCCGATGGAGGAGGCCTGAACTGGGCTGACGACGAGGGCGATGACATGCGTGATTGAGTGGGCCTTTCCCCACATGAGCTGCTTCGTATTTGTTTCTAACATCCGGGGTGATATCGCTGGGTTCCGGTGTGGATGTTTCCACACCTGCTTCCCTACGGCCGTGACCCTATCTGCCGTTGTCTCCTCTGTGTTGCTCTCCCATGCCTGCCTTTGACCGTCCGCCGGGAGCCCTCTCCCTTTTAACGGTCAACATTAACTCCATCTCCAACCCGGTCAAACTTCGATCTCTGAAGGACTTTCTCCGCCTTGGTGCGTTTGATGTGGTATTTCTCCAGGAGGTTTGTGCCCCTTTTCTATCTGACCTGGTTGGTTATGAGGCACTGTATAACATCGACCCTGACGCCCGGCGGGGTACTGCTTTGCTCTACCGATCAGAATTCACTCCATCCCATGTTACCACGCTACCCAACGGTCGCGTCCTTGCATGTATCCTTCAAGATGTCCTTTTTCTAAATGTCTATGCTCCTTCAGGTGCTAACCACAGGCATGATAGAACAACACTTTTTCAGTCTGATCTCCCCCCTTTCTTAGCAGCTCGTCGCCCTATCGTCTTTGGCGGAGACTTCAACTGTGTGGTAGCCGGAGTTGACCAGGTCCCGACGCCTATGCGGTGTGAAGCGCTCGCTTCACTCCTTCAGGCGGCTGACCTTACTGACACGTGGCGCCACTTCCATCCCGCCTACACGCAATTTACCCACATCTATCCCACTGGAGCCAGCCGTATTGATCGTGTTTATGTCTCGGCTGATTTGACTCCCGCCCTTTGTGCCGTCCAAGTCATACCCGTGGCCTTTAGTGACCACTGTGCGTACTCGTGTTCCTTGCGTATCGCGGGTCCCGTCCCGGTTCCTCGTGGCACCTCTTGGAAGATGAATACCCTTCATCTATCCCTGCCCGAACTTCGTGCTCTCGTCACGAAAACGTGGCAGGATTGTCTCGTGGACACTTCCCGGTACCCTACCACGGTGGTTTGGTGGCTCCGCTGTGCGAAGCCCCGGCTGCGACGTGTTATCCGGCAATATAGTCGCGACGTCGCCCACTGGAAACGTAGCACGTTGGCCTTCTATCAGCAGTGTCTCACTGACGCCCTGACTCTTCCTGCTGATAGGTACGATCAGCTCCACATGCGCCTCAACAAAATTAAGGCGCAAATCCTTCGCTTCTCTCGGGAGAAAGCCGATGGTATGGTGGTGCGGTGTCGTTCTGCATCCCTGATTGAAGGCGAGGAGCCATCCATTTATCACCTTGCCTCTGAACGAACTCGTGCCAAGAAGAACACCATTCTGCGCCTTAAGACAGACGATGGTGCGCGTCTCACGGACAACCGTGACGTCCTCCAACACCTGACGGACCATTTCACGCACCTCTTCCAGGATGTTGAGGTCGACGTCGCCGCCCAACGTGCACTTGTCAGTGGGGTGCCAACTTCTTTGGATCGTCATGACCGCGGCTCTTTAACCGAGCCCCTGACACTCGCTGACCTCACATCTGTCCTCCGTGCCTGTCCGGGACGCAAGTCACCTGGCCCCGACGGTCTCCCTTATGAGTTCTACCAACAATTTTGGGACCTGCTCGGCGACCGTTTCTGCAAAATGTGCGAGGAGATTTTTGCTGGATGCGACTTACCCGCCGACTTTTTATCTGGACGTATTGCCCTTATTCCAAAGGTGACTGGTCACTGTCGAGCTCAAGACCTGCGTCCTATCACTGTCCTTAACACTGACTATAAGTTGGTGGCACGATGCGTGGCCTCTCGTCTCAAACAGGCGATGACTAAGGTTCTTTGCCCCACTCAATCCTGTGGCGTTTCGCGTCGGAACATCTTCACCGCCGCTTCCCTGTACCGCGATGTTGTCTTCCTCACCGCTGACACTCGCACTCCGGCTGCCATTCTTTCCTTGGACTTCGCCGGTGCCTTTGACAGGGTCTCGCACCCTTACCTGCTGGGCGTTATGTCGCGGATGGGTTTTGGGGAGCGCTTCATACGCATCATCCGGCACTTCTTGGATGGGGCGAATTCCACTATCGTGGTGAACGGTTGCCGGTCGCGCCCCATTCCCATCAGGCGGTCAGTTCGACAGGGGTGTCCCTTGTCGATGTATTTGTTTGCCTTAGCGCTGGACCCCTTGCTGCGTGACATTGGCCGGTTGGTCGACGGTGTCGCTCTCCCAGGCGTCACCTTCCGCTGTGCGGCCTACGCCGATGACGTTGGTGTGTTCGTTGCTAACGCCAGGGACATCGATTCCGTTCGCCGCGTTCTCGACGTTTATGAACGGGCCTCCGGTGCTCAGTTAAATCCCAACAAGACCGTGTTGCTTCCGCTAGGGCCACGATCATTGACCGTCGAACGCCCCTGGTACCGCGTTGTGGGGGAACAGCGTATCTTGGGTCTTGAGGTGACTGCCTGTCCGCAGCGTATGTTAACCCTCACGTGGCGGCGGCTTCTCACACGCATCAGGGGCCTTTGCGTGAGCCACGCTGATCGACGGCTCGACCTCCATCAACGCATCCAGCTGATTAATGGTTATCTCCTCTCACGGGCATGGTATGTCGCCCAACTCCTTACGCTGCCGAAGCAGATCGGCCGAGCCATCTCGCAAGCAGTATACTGGCTCTTGTGGCGGCATGCGCTGTTCGAGGTTGATGCGCTGACCTGTACGTTGCCGAAGGCCGATGGCGGCCTCGGCCTCATTGACTTTTCCCGGAAATGTGCGGCCCTTCTGATACACCGTGTCACCGCTTTGCGCGAAGCCGACCCCGGTGGGACTACAGCGGTCCTCTTCGACCGTTATCGTCCACACTCGGCGCGTGCGCCGGTCTGTTTGACGCATATTCCGTTCCGGCTGACGACGGTCAGAGACTATTACTTCCACCGCAGTTATGTCCTCACAGTGGCCACTGACAAGGCACGCACGTCGAAGCGCCTTTACCAGGCACTCCGAGGCCAGCCCACGCCACATAAATTAGAGGACAGACGACCGTCGGTCATCTGGCGCCAAGTTTGGGCTAATATTAACAACTCAGCCCTTCCCACAGTAGTTTCGGCGCTATGGTACCGTGTAGTCAACAATTTAATCCCCACTAACCATCGCCTGGCGGCCATCCGCCTACGACCCTCGGCTGCTTGCGGCCGCTGTGGTGACGTTGACACCAGGGAGCATCGCCTCCTCTGCCCCCACGTTACAGAAGTGTGGGCCCTTGCACGTGTGCTCATAGCGCTGATCGGTGGGACGACGCCAGCAAATGTGTCCACCGACTGGTTCCTTACACCTGATCTTCAAACACAACCCCGACCAAGACGTAACGCAATGGTGTGGCTCTTGGGCCACACCATTTTCACGATCTACGACCTTTCCCTCGCCGATGCTGTCTCTTTCATGGACTACCTGTGGAGCCAGCATCGCGTGGCGGAATCTGCTCGAAACTATACGACCACTTTTGCCCGGTATTTGAAAGTTGCAATGATCCATGGATATCAAACGGTGTTCCAGGTTGCCTAGGGCGCCTTGTCCAGGCATTGCCTAGGATTGCCCCTGGTTTTTTGCACCAATCTCTGACTTGACTCACCCCAGATTCGCAATTGGAACAATTATTGCAAAAACTTTATTGGAAAAATAGGAATCACGCAATCAATCTTAGAAGCTTATTCCTTAGTTAATTCTCTAGGCGATGGGATTATCTCGCCAGTTTCATTTTCACTTGTGTGTGCTGCCGTCCCTGTTTTTAATTTCCTTTCAATTTTATCTTTCTTTCTTTCTTCCTTTTTGGTTCTCAACTCACTATTTCTTCACACCTGCAGAGCGAGGTGTCTTTCTGAGTCAAGTGTCGTCGCCCACTGCGGCATAGCAGCGTATGCCCCTCGCTTTTAATTTCGTTCCTGGCAACAAGTCTTGCTACTCAATGCACCCTGTGCGTGCTGCGTCGACACTCTAGGATGGCGGCATTTTTGGAGAGGACAAGGTAGGGCTGTAGGGGAGGAAGGAGGCCCAAAAAAAAAAAAAAAAAAAAAAAAAAAAAAAAAAAAAAAAAAAAAAAAAAAAAAAAAAAAAAAAGAAAAAAAAGAAACAAAAAAAAAAAAAAGTGTAGTATCTGTTCTTATCAGCTTAATATCTGATACGTCCTGCATCGCAGGACCAGATTATTAAACTCATTTTTGGCTCATGACGGAGTGCTAGGGGCTTGCTCCACCTCTGTCGCGGGTTGGCCCGGCATTGCAGTACCGCCGGGATCGGCCCACCTAAAATTAATTAAAACACAGACTGAAATGAGTTAATATTCTGCAGTGGTCAGATATTCCGCTGGTAGCTAAACTTGTCGTAGTTGTCGATGTGCCCAGTAGTTAGCTGCCTACACACTACGATTTCTTTTAATTAATTTAAGATTATCTCAAGCATTTTTTTTTTTTTTTTTTTTTTTTTTTTTTTGCCGTTAGCCGGACCGCTCATGCAGCCGCATTACACTAGGCTGGTAATTTATCGTGGCCCAGAGCAGTGCCTTCGGATGCGTCGTTGGCGTCTCCTATGGTCCGGCCACAGATAATTTTAATTACATTTTTTGGAGTTATATCCTTAGCTCCTCGCGAACGTCGTCGTCGCCGCCGCCGCCGCCGCCGCACGCACGCAGAATGCGTGTGCACACGTATGCAGTAGGCGGTGGGCGATGCAAGCACTCGGCTAGGTGTAGCTCGCGCCAGCCTCGCGCCGATGTAGCTCGCGCCAGCCTGGAGCTGCTGTGGGGCGGACTCACGGCTTCTCCACTGCCCTGGCAGCTAGCGGCGTTCAAATGGGAGTCGCAGATTACTCTTGGACATGGACGGTAGTACTGGGCTGTTGACGAGTGCTCTCGTGAATTGTCGATCCTTCCTGTTCTTGCTTTTGCGATGTTTTCGACGGTCGCCTGTTGCCATATCGGCCCGTACCACCGTTTGTCACTCCCACAAGTGGAGCGCACACGCTGCAAGCATTTAGGCCCTTCCACTGCGGTTTTTCCTTATCGCTTCTCGGCCTTTTGGCTAAGAAGCACCCCGCGGTCGGAGCGGTCCGTTGTGCTCTGTAGCGGGTCGCGAGTCGCGTTTCGTGGTCGTTTCGTTTGTTCTTGGTTTTTCCAGCGTTGATATTTTTGCGGTGAATATGTCGAACCGGTCGAACAGTATTCAATGCGTATTCGACAGAGCAGCGAGACGGCCTACGGCCTTTGAAATACAGGAATGGATATTTGGTGATCTGAAAGTACCGGAAAATGACGTCGACACCTTTCAACTGGATTTTGTCTTATTCTCGTTATTCGTGAAATTTCTCGACCAGGAGAAATACGAAAAGTATGGCCTGGCACTCGCGGGCGAACATCCGTTCCGCTACTTCGATGGAACTGTCGGAACAGTGCATATTGTGCCATCTGGCTTTGGGATACGGACTGTGCGGGTATTTAACGTACCCCCTGAGTGTCCCAATGACGTAATCGGCCGTGTCCTGTCGCGGTATGGCACGGTGCTCAGCATCACGAATGAGAAGTGGGGAAGTGCCTACCGTTTCCAGGGCAACAGCGGCGTTCGTAGTGTCCGCATGGACCTCCGCCAGCACATCCCGTCGTATATAAATGTTGCGAGTACCAGGGCCCAGATCACCTATATTGGGCAACCGCAGACTTGCTCCCTTTGTCAATCGACGGAGCATCTCCGCGTGGACTGCCCGCGCCGGCGTCCTGTACAACTGCCGCGGGAACGCACTGCTGGTACCGACCTTGTGCCTCTCCTCAGCGAGGTAGTGGCGGGCGCTGCCCACCGTCCCGCTGAGCGAACTGACGTGTCGCCCCCGCCAGAAGCAGTGCAACCGGCACCCAGTGCACCGGTTGACGGACCCGTCCCGGACCAGACGCCCGTTGTGGCGGTACCGCCGGCGGCGTCTGATGTGCCTGCTATGGCGAGTGATGTGGTCGCTGTCGAACAGATGGAGGTCGTTCTTCCTACCCCGCCCCTCCCGGCAGATGACGCTAAGTCCCCCCGCCGTCGTCATCGGCGCAAGAAGGCGAACCCGGACCAGCCGGCGGAGGAGGCGGACGGTTTACGTCCCCCTGAGAGCGGCAGTGAGGCTGACTCTCAGGCCTCCTCAGTTTCCCGCTCTGTTTCCGCTGACCGCTCGGGCGGTATGCGGCAAACTGCTCGGCAACTAGAGGCTCTTATCAGTTCCTCGCGAGATCGTGGAGCGATCCCTGCAAAACGGAAACATGACCAGGGTAGCGACCAACCAATGCAGCGTACTCGTACCCTTTCGCATCCTACTGTGTCCGACGCGTCTGCGCCGCCTGGCTCCGACTATCCTGCCGATGGGGGAGGCCTGAACTGGGCTGACGACGAGGGCGATGACATGCGTGATTGAGTGGGGCTTTCCCCACATGAGCTGCTTCGTCTTTGTTTCTCACGTCCGGGGTGATATCGCTGGGTTCTGGTGTGGATATTTCCACACCTGCTTCCCTACGGCCGTAACCCTATCTGCCGTTGTCTCCTCTGTGTTGCTCTCCCATGCCTGCCTTTGACCGTCCGCCGGGAGCCCTCTCCCTTTTAACGATCAATATCAATTCCATCTCCAACCCGGTCAAACTTCGATCTCTAAAGGACTTTCTCCGCCTTGGTGCGTTTGATGTGGTCTTTCTCCAGGAGGTTTGTGCCCCTTTTCTATCTGACCTTGCTGGTTATGAGGCACTGTATAACATCGACCCTGACGCCCGGCGGGGTACTGCTTTGCTCTACCGCTCAGAGTTTACTCCATCCCACGTTACCACGCTACCCAACGGTCGCGTTCTTGCATGTATCCTTCAAGATGTCCTTTTTCTAAATGTCTATGCTCCTTCCGGTGCTAACCACAGGCATGACAGAACAACACTTTTTCAGTCTGATCTCCCCCCTTTCTTAGCAGCTCGTCGCCCTATCGTCTTTGGCGGAGACTTCAACTGTGTGGTTGCCGAAGTTGATCAGGTCCCGACGCCTATGCGGTGTGAAGCGCTCGCTTCACTCCTTCAGGCGGCTGACCTTACTGACACGTGGCGCCACTTCCATCCCGCTTACACGCAATTTACCCACATCTATCCCACTGGAGCCAGCCGTATTGATCGTGTTTATGTCTCGGCTGATTTGACTCCCGCCCTTTGTGCCGTCCAAGTCATACCCGTGGCCTTTAGTGACCACTGTGCGTACTCGTGTTCCTTGCGTATCGCGGGTCCCGTCCCGGTTCCTCGTGGCACCTCTTGGAAGATGAATACCCTTCATCTATCCCTGCCCGAACTTCGTGCTCTCGTCACGAAAACGTGGCAGGATTGTCTCGTGGACACTTCCCGGTACCCTACCACGGTGGTTTGGTGGCTCCGCTGTGCGAAGCCCCGGCTGCGACGTGTTATCCGGCAATATAGTCGCGACGTCGCCCACTGGAAACGTAGCACGTTGGCCTTCTATCAGCAGTGTCTCACTGACGCCCTGACTCTTCCTGCTGATAGGTACGATCAGCTCCACATGCGCCTCAACAAAATTAAGGCGCAAATCCTTCGCTTCTCTCGGGAGAAAGCCGATGGTATGGTGGTGCGGTGTCGTTCTGCATCCCTGATTGAAGGCGAGGAGCCATCCATTTATCACCTTGCCTCTGAACGAACTCGTGCCAAGAAGAACACCATTCTGCGCCTTAAGACAGACGATGGTGCGCGTATCACGGACAACCGTGACGTCCTCCAACACCTGACGGACCATTTCACGCACCTCTTCCAGGATGTTGAGGTCGACGTCGCCGCCCAACGTGCACTTGTCAGTGGGGTGCCAACTTCTTTGGATCGTCATGACCGCGGCTCTTTAACCGAGCCCCTGACACTCGCTGACCTCACATCTGTCCTCCGTGCCTGTCCGGGACGCAAGTCACCTGGCCCCGACGGTCTCCCTTATGAGTTCTACCAACAATTTTGGGACCTGCTCGGCGACCGTTTCTGCAAAATGTGCGAGGAGATTTTTGCTGGATGCGACTTACCCGCCGACTTTTTATCTGGACGTATTGCCCTTATTCCAAAGGTGACTGGTCACTGTCGAGCTCAAGACCTGCGTCCTCTCACTGTCCTTAACACTGACTATAAGTTGGTGGCACGATGCGTGGCCTCTCGTCTCAAACAGGCGATGACTAAGGTTCTTTGCCCCACTCAATCCTGTGGCGTTTCGCGTCGGAACATCTTCACCGCCGCTTCCCTGTACCGCGATGTTGTCTTCCTCACCGCTGACACTCGCACTCCGGCTGCCATTCTTTCCTTGGACTTCGCCGGTGCCTTTGACAGGGTCTCGCACCCTTACCTGCTGGGCGTTATGTCGCGGATGGGTTTTGGGGAGCGCTTCATACGCATCATCCGGCACTTCTTGGATGGGGCGAATTCCACTATCGTGGTGAACGGTTGCCGGTCGCGCCCCATTCCCATCAGGCGGTCAGTTCGACAGGGGTGTCCCTTGTCGATGTATTTGTTTGCCTTAGCGCTGGACCCCTTGCTGCGTGACATTGGCCGGTTGGTCGACGGTGTCGCTCTCCCAGGCGTCACCTTCCGCTGTGCAGCCTACGCCGATGACGTTGGTGTGTTCGTTGCTAACGCCAGGGACATCGATTCCGTTCGCCGCGTTCTCGACGTTTATGAACGGGCCTCCGGTGCTCAGTTAAATCCCAACAAGACCGTGTTGCTTCCGCTAGGGCCACGATCATTGACCGTCGAACGCCCCTGGTACCGCGTTGTGGGGGAACAGCGTATCTTGGGTCTTGAGGTGACTGCCTGTCCGCAGCGTATGTTAACCCTCACGTGGCGGCGGCTTCTCACACGCATCAGGGGCCTTTGCGTGAGCCACGCTGATCGACGGCTCGACCTCCATCAACGCATCCAGCTGATTAATGGTTATCTCCTCTCACGGGCATGGTATGTCGCCCAACTCCTTACGCTGCCGAAGCAGATCGGCCGAGCCATCTCGCAAGCAGTATACTGGCTCTTGTGGCGGCATGCGCTGTTCAAGGTTGATGCGCTGACCTGTACGTTGCCGAAGGCCGATGGCGGCCTCGGCCTCATTGACTTTTCCCGGAAATGTGCGGCCCTTCTGATACACCGTGTCACCGCTTTGCGCGAAGCCGACCCCGGTGGGACTACAGCGGTCCTCTTCGACCGTTATCGTCCACACTCGGCGCGTGCACCGGTCTGTTTGACGCATATTCCGTTCCGGCTGACGACGGTCAGAGACTATTACTTCCACCGCAGTTATGTCCTCACAGTGGCCACTGACAAGGCACGCACGTCGAAGCGCCTTTACCAGGCACTCCGAGGCCAGCCCACGCCACATAAATTAGAGGACAGACGACCGTCGGTCATCTGGCGCCAAGTTTGGGCTAATATTAACAACTCAGCCCTTCCCACCGCAGTTTCGGCGCTATGGTACCGTGTAGTCAACAATTTAATCCCCACTAACCATCGCCTGGCGGCCATCCGCCTACGACCCTCGGCTGCTTGCGGCCGCTGTGGTGACGTTGACACCAGGGAGCATCGCCTCCTCTGCCCCCACGTCACAGAAGTGTGGGCCCTTGCACGTGTGCTCATAGCGCTGATCGGTGGGACGACGCCAGCAAATGTGTCCACCGACTGGTTCCTTACACCTGATCTTCAAACACAACCCCGACCAAGACGTAACGCAATGGTGTGGCTCTTGGGCCACACCATTTTCACGATCTACGACCTTTCCCTCGCCGATGCTGTCTCTTTCATGGACTACCTGTGGAGCCAGCATCGCGTGGCGGAATCTGCTCGAAACTATACGACCACTTTTGCCCGGTATTTGAAAGTTGCAATGATCCATGGATATCAAACGGTGTTCCAGGTTGCCTAGGGCGCCTTGTCCAGGCATTGCCTAGGATTGCCCCTGGTTTTTTTGCACCAATCTCTGACTTGACTCACCCCAGATTCGCAATTGGAACAATTATTGCAAAAACTTTATTGGAAAAATAGGAATCACGCAATCAATCTTAGAAGCTTATTCCTTAGTTAATTCTCTAGGCGATGGGATTATCTCGCCAGTTTCATTTTCACTTGTGTGTGCTGCCGTCCCTGTTTTTAATTTCCTTTCATTTCTATCTTTCTTTCTTTCTTCCTTTTTGGTTCTCAACTCACTATTTCTTCACACCTGCAGAGCGAGGTGTCTTTCTGCGTCAAGTGTCGTCGCCCGTTGCGGCATAGCAGAGTATGCCCCTCGTTTTTAATTTCGTTCCTGGCAACAAGTCTTGCTACTCAATGCACCCTGCTGTACGTGCTGCGTCGACACTCTAGGATGGCGGCAACTTTGGAGAGGACAAGGTAGGGCTGTAGGGGAGGAAGGAGGCCCAAAAAAAAAAAAAAAAAAAAAAAAAAAAAAAAAAAAAAAAAAAAAAAAAAAAAAAAAGTGTAGTATAAAAAAAAAAAAAAAAAAAAAAAAAAAAAAAAAAAAAAAAAGTGTAGTATCTGTTCTTATCAGCTTAATATCTGATACGTCCTGCATCGCAGGACCAGATTATTAAACTCATTTTTGGCTCATGACGGAGTGCTAGGGGCTTGCTCCACCTCTGTCGCGGGTTGGCCCGGCATTGCAGTACCGCCGGGATCGGCCCACCTAAAATTAATTAAAACACAGACTGAAATGAGTTAATATTCTGCAGTGGTCAGATATTCCGCTGGTAGCTAAACTTGTCGTAGTTGTCGATGTGCCCAGTAGTTAGCTGCCTACACACTACGATTTCTTTTAATTAATTTAAGATTATCTCAAGCATTTTTTTTTTTTTTTTTTTTTTTTTTTTTTTTTTTTTTTTTTTTTTTTTTTTTTTTTTTTGCCGTTAGCCGGACCGCTCATGCAGCCGCATTACACTAGGCTGGTAATTTATCGTGGCCCAGAGCAGTGCCTTCGGATGCGTCGTTGGCGTCTCCTATGGTCTGGCCACAGATAATTTTAATTACATTTTTTGGAGTTATATCCTTAGCTCCTCGCGAACGTCGTCGTCGCCGCCGCACGCACGCAGAATGCGTGTGCGCACACACACACACACACACACACGTATGCAGTAGGCGGTGGACGATGCAAGCACTCGGCTAGGTGTAGCTCGCGCCAGCCTCGCGCCGATGTAGCTCGCGCCAGCCTGGAGCTGCTGTGGGGCGGACTCACGGCTTCTCCACTGCCCTGGCAGCTAGCGGCGTTCAGATGGGGGTCGCAGTTTACTCTTGGACATGGAGGGTAGTACTGGGCTGTTGACGAGTGCTCTCGTGAATTGTCGATCCTTCCTGTTCTTGCTTTTGCGATGTTTTCGACGGTCGCCTGTTGCCATATCGGCCCGTACCACCGTGTGTCACTCCCACAAGTGGAGCGCACACGCTGCAAGCATTTAGGCCCTTCCACTGCGGTTTTTCCTTATCGCTTCTCGGCCTTTTGGCTAAGAAGCACCCCGCGGTCGGAGCGGTCCGTTGTGCTCTGTAGCGGGTCGCGAGTCGCGTTTCGTGGTCGTTTCGTTTGTTCTTGGTTTTTCCAGCGTTGATATTTTTGCGGTGAATATGTCGAACCGGTCGAACAGTATTCAATGCGTATTCGACAGAGCAGCGAGACGGCCTACGGCGTTTGAAATACAGGAATGGATATTTGGTGATCTGAAAGTACCGGAAAATGACGTCGACACCTTTCAACTGGATTTTGTCTTATTCTCGTTATTCGTGAAATTTCTCGACCAGGAGAAATACGAAAAGTATGGCCTGGCACTCGCGGGCGAACATCCGTTCCGCTACTTCGATGGAACTGTCGGAACAGTGCATATTGTGCCATCTGGCTTTGGGATACGAACTGTGCGGGTATTTAACGTACCCCCTGAGTGTCCCAATGACGTAATCGGCCGTGTCCTGTCGCGGTATGGCACGGTGCTCAGCATCACGAATGAGAAGTGGGGAAGTGCCTACCGTTTCCAGGGCAACAGCGGCGTTCGTAGTGTCCGCATGGACCTCCGCCAGCACATCCCGTCGTATATCAATGTTGCGAGTACCAGGGCCCAGATCACCTATATTGGGCAACCGCAGACTTGCTCCCTTTGTCAATCGACGGAGCATCTCCGCGTGGACTGCCCGCGCCGGCGTCCTGTGCAACTGCCGCGGGAACGCACTGCTGGTACCGACCTTGTGCCTCTCCTCAGCGAGGTAGTGGCGGGCGCTGCCCACCGTCCCGCTGAGCGAACTGACGTGTCGCCCCCGCCAGAAGCAGTGCAACCGGCACCCAGTGCACCGGTTGACGGACCCGTCCCGGACCAGACGCCCGTTGTGGCGGTACCGCCGGCGGCGTCTGATGTGCCTGCTATGGCGAGTGATGTGGTCGTTGTCGAACAGATGGAGGTCGTTCTTCCTACCCCGCCCCTCCCGGCAGATGACGCTAAGTCCCCCCGCCGTCGTCATCGGCGCAAGAAGGTGAACCCGGACCAGCCGGCGGAGGAGGCGGACGGTTTACGTCCCCCTGAGAGCGGCAGTGAGGCTGACTCTCAGGCCTCCTCAGTTTCCCGCTCTGTTTCCGCTGACCGCTCGGGCGGTATGCGGCAAACTGCTCGGCAACTAGAGGCTCTTATCAGTTCCTCGAGAGATCGTGGAGCGATCCCTGCAAAACGAAAACATGACCAGGGTAGCGACCAGCCAATGCAGCGTACTCGTACCCTTTCACATCCTACTGTGTCCGACGCGTCTGCGCCGCCTGGCTCAGACTATCCTGCCGATGGGGGAGGCCTGAACTGGGCTGACGACGAGGGCGATGACATGCGTGATTGAGTGGGGCTTTCCCCACATGAGCTGCTTCGTATTTGTTTCTCACGTCCGGGGTGATATCGCTGGGTTCTGGTGTGGATATTTCCACACCTGCTTCCCTACGGCCGTGACCCTATCTGCCGTTGTCTCCTCTGTGTTGCTCTCCCATGCCTGCCTTTGACCGTCCGCCGGGAGCCCTCTCCCTTCTAACGATCAATATCAACTCCATCTCCAACCCGGTCAAACTTCGATCTCTAAAGGACTTTCTCCGCCTTGGTGCGTATGATGTGGTCTTTCTCCAGGAGGTTTGTGCCCCTTTTCTATCTGACCTTGCTGGTTATGAGGCACTGTATAACATCGACCCTGACGCCCGGCGGGGTACTGCTTTGCTCTACCGCTCAGAGTTTACTCCATCCCACGTTACCACGCTACCCAACGGTCGCGTTCTTGCATGTATCCTTCAAGATGTCCTTTTTCTAAATGTCTATGCTCCTTCCGGTGCTAACCACAGGCATGACAGAACAACACTTTTTCAGTCTGATCTCCCCCCTTTCTTAGCAGCTCGTCGCCCTATCGTCTTTGGCGGGGACTTCAACTGTGTGGTTGCCGAAGTTGATCAGGTCCCGACGCCTATGCGGTGTGAAGCGCTCGCTTCGCTCCTTCGGGCGGCTGACCTTACTGACACGTGGCGCCACTTCCATCCCGCCTACACGCAATTTACCCACATCTATCCCACTGGAGCCAGCCGTATTGATCGTGTTTATGTCTCGGCTGATTTGACTCCCGCCCTTTGTGCCGTCCAAGTCATACCCGTGGCCTTTAGTGACCACTGTGCGTACTCGTGTTCCTTGCGTATCGCGGGTCCTGCCCCGGTTCCTCGTGGCACCTCTTGGAAGATGAATACCCTTCATCTGTCCCAGCCCGAACTTCGTGCTCTTGTCACGAAAACGTGGCAGGATTGTCTCGTGGACACTTCCCGGTACCCTACCACGGTGGTTTGGTGGCTCCGCTGTGCAAAGCCCCGGCTGCGACGTGTTATCCGGCAATATAGTCGCGACGTCGCCCACTGGAAACGTAGCACGTTGGCTTTCTATCAGCAGTGTCTCACTGACGCCCTGACTCTTCCTGCTGATAGGTACGATCAGCTCCGCATGCGCCTCAACAAAATTAAAGCGCAAATCCTTCGCTTCTCTCGGGAGAAAGCCGACGGTATGATGGTGCGGTGTCGTTCTGCATCCCTGATTGACGGCGAGGAGCCATCCCTTTATCACCTTGCCTCTGAACGAACTCGTGCCAAGAAGAACACCATTCTGCGCCTTAAGACAGACGATGGTGCGCGTATCACGGACAACCGTGACGTCCTCCAACACCTGACGGACCATTTCACACACCTCTTCCGGGATGTTGAGGTCGACGTCGCCGCCCAACGTGTACTTGTCAGTGGGGTGCCTACTTCTTTGGATCGTCATGACCGCGGCTCTTTAACCGAGCCCCTGACACTCGCTGACCTCACGTCTGTCCTCCGTGCCTGTCCGGGACGCAAGTCACCTGGCCCCGACGGTCTCCCTTATGAGTTCTACCAACAATTTTGGGACCTGCTCGGCGACCGTTTCTGCAAAATGTGCGAGGAGATTTTTGCTGGATGCGACTTACCCGCCGACTTTTTATCTGGACGTATTGCCCTTATTCCAAAGGTGACTGGTCACTGTCGAGCTCAAGACCTGCGTCCTATCACTGTCCTTAACACTGACTATAAGTTGGTGGCACGATGCGTGGCCTCTCGTCTCAAACAGGCGATGACTAAGGTACTTTGCCCCACTCAATCCTGTGGCGTTTCGCGTCGGAACATCTTCACCGCCGCTTCCCTGTACCGCGATGTTGTCTTCCTCACCGCTGACACTCGCACCCCGGCTGCCATTCTTTCCTTGGACTTCGCCGGTGCTTTTGACAGGGTCTCGCACCCTTACCTGCTGGGCGTTATGTCGCGGATGGGTTTTGGGGAGCGCTTCATACGCATCATCCGGCATTTCTTGGATGGGGCGAATTCCACTATCGTGGTGAACGGTTGTCGGTCGCGCCCCATTCCCATCAGACGGTCAGTTCGACAGGGGTGTCCCTTGTCGATGTATTTGTTTGCCTTAGCGCTGGACCCCTTGCTGCGTGACATAGGCCGGTTGGTCGACGGTGTCGCTCTCCCAGGCGTCACCTTCCGCTGTGCGGCCTACGCCGATGACGTTGGTGTGTTCGTTGCTAACGCCAGGGACATCGATTCCGTTCGCCGCGTTCTCGACGTTTATGAACGGGCCTCCGGTGCTCAGTTAAATCACAACAAGACCGTGTTGCTTCCGCTAGGGCCACGATCATTGACCGTCGAACGCCCCTGGTACCGAGTTGTGGGGGAACAGCGTATCTTGGGTCTTGAGGTGACTGCCTGTCCGCAGCGTATGTTAACCCTCACGTGGCGGCGGCTTCTCACACGCATCAGGGGACTTTGCGTGAGCCACGCTGATCGGCGGCTCGACCTCCATCAACGCATCCAGCTGATTAATGGTTATCTCCTCTCACGAGCATGGTATGTCGCCCAACTCCTTACACTGCCGAAGCAGATCGGCCGAGCCATCTCACAAGCAGTATATTGGCTCTTGTGGCGGCATGCGCTATTCAAGGTTGATGCGCTGACCTGTACACTGCCGAAGGTCGATGGCGGCCTCGGCCTCATTGACTTTTCCCGAAAATGTGCGGCCCTTCTGATTCACTGTGTCGCCGCTTTGCGCGACGCCGACCCCGGTGGGACTACAGCGGTCCTCTTCGACCGTTATCGTCCACACTCGGCGCGTGCACCGGTCTGTTTGACGCATATTCCTTTCCGGCTGACGACGGTCAGAGACTATTACTTCCACCGCAGTTATGTCCTCACAGTGGCCACTGACAAGGCAAGAACGTCGAAGCGCCTTTACCAGGCACTCCGAGGCCAGCCCACGCCACATAAATTAGAGGACAGACGACCGTCGGTCATCTGGCACCAAGTTTGGGCGAATATTAACAACCCAGCCCTTCCCACGGCAGTTTCGGCGCTTTGGTACCGTGTCGTCAACAATTTAATCCCCACTAACCATCGCCTGGCGGCCATCCGCCTACGGCCCTCGGCTGCTTGCGGCCGCTGTGGTGACGTCGACACCAGAGAGCATCGCCTCCTCTGCCCCCACGTCACAGAAGTGTGGGATCTTGCACGTGTGCTCATAGCGCTGATAGGTGGGACGACACCAGCAAATGTGTCCACAGACTGGTTCATTACCCCTGATCTTCAAACACAACCCCGACCAAGACGTAACGCAATGGTGTGGCTCTTGGGCCACACCATTTTCACGATCTACGACCTTTCCCTCACCGATGCTGTCTCTTTCATGGACTACCTGTGGAGCCAGCATCGCGTGGCGGAATCTGCTCGAAACTATACGACCACTTTTGCCCGGTTTTTGCAAGTTGCAATGATCCATGGATGTCAAACGGTATTCCAGGTTGCCTAGGGCACCTTGTCCGGGCATTGCCTGGGCTTGCCCCTGGTTCTTTGCACCAATCTTTGACTTGACACTCCTCAGATTCGCAATTGGAACAATTATTGAAAAAACTTTATTGGAAACATAGGAATCACGTAATCAATCTTAGAAGTTTATTCCTTCGTTAATTCTCTGGGCGATGGGAATCTCTCGCCAGTTTTATTTTCACTTGTGTGTGCTGCCGTCCCTGTTTTTAATTTCCTTTCATTTCTATCTTTCTTTCTTTCTTTCTTTCTTCCCTTTGGTTCTCAAATCAATATTTCTTCACACCTGCAGAGCGAGGTGTCTTTCTGAGTCAAGTGTCGTCGCCCGTTGCGGCATAGCGGAGTATGCCCCTCGTTTTTAATTTCGTTCCTGGCAACAAGTCTTGCTACTCAATGCACCCTGCTGTACGTGCTGCGTCGACACTCTCGGATGGCGGCAATTTTGGAGCGGACAAGGTAGGGCTGTAGGGGAGGAAGGAGGCCCAAAAAAAAAAAAAAAAAAAAAAAAAAAAAAAAAAAAAAAAAAAAAAAAACAAAAAAAAAAAATAAAAAAACACAAAAAAAATAAAAAAGGAAAAAAAACAAAAAAAAAAAAAAGTGTAGTATCTGTTCTTATCAGCTTAATATCTGATACGTCCTGCATCGCAGGACCAGATTATTAAACTCATTTTTGGCTCATGACGGAGTGCTAGGGGCTTGCTCCACCTCTGTCGCGGGTTGGCCCGGCATTGCAGTACCGCCGGGATCGGCCCACCTAAAATTAATTAAAACACAGACTGAAATGAGTTAATATTCTGCAGTGGTCAGATATTCCGCTGGTAGCTAAACTTGTCGTAGTTGTCGATGTGCCCAGTAGTTAGCTGCCTACACACTACGATTTCTTTTAATTAATTTAAGATTATCTCAAGCATTTTTTTTTTTTTTTTTTTTTTTTTTTTTTTTTTTTTTTTTTTTTTTTTTTCCGTTAGCCGGACCGCTCATGCAGCCGCATTACACTAGGCTGGTAATTTATCGTGGCCCAGAGCAGTGCCTTCGGATGCGTCGTTGGCGTCTCCTATGGTCCGGCCACAGATAATTTTAATTACATTTTTTGGAGTTATATCCTTAGCTCCTCGCGAACGTCGTCGTCGCCGCCGCACGCACGCAGAATGCGTGTGCGCACACACACACACACACACACGTATGCAGTAGGCGGTGGACGATGCAAGCACTCGGCTAGGTGTAGCTCGCGCCAGCCTCGCGCCGATGTAGCTCGCGCCGCCCTGGAGCTGCTGTGGGGCGGACTCACGGCTTCTCCACTGCCCTGGCAGCTAGCGGCGTTCAGATGGGAGTCGCAGTTTACTCTTGGACATGGAGGGTAGTACTGGGCTGTTGACAAGTGCTCTCGTGAATTGTCGATCCTTCCTGTTCTTGCTTTTGCGATGTTTTCGAAGGTCGCCTGTTGCCATATCGGCCCGTACCACCGTTTGTCACTCCCACAAGTGGAGCGCACACGCTGCAAGCATTTAGGCCCTTCCACTGCGGTTTTTCCTTATCGCTTCTCGGCCTTTTGGCTAAGATCAAAGTGTAGTATCTGTTCTTATCAGCTTAATATCTGATACGTCCTGCATCGCAGGACCAGATTATTAAACTCATTTTTGGCTCATGACGGAGTGCTAGGGGCTTGCTCCACCTCTGTCGCGGGTTGGCCCGGCATTGCAGTACCGCCGGGATCGGCCCACCTAAAATTAATTAAAACACAGACTGAAATGAGTTAATATTCTGCAGTGGTCAGATATTCCGCTGGTAGCTAAACTTGTCGTAGTTGTCGATGTGCCCAGTAGTTAGCTGCCTACACACTACGATTTCTTTTAATTAATTTAAGATTATCTCAAGCATTTTTTTTTTTTTTTTTTTTTTTTTTTTTTTTTTTTTTTTTTTTTTTTTTTTGCCGTTAGCCGGACCGCTCATGCAGCCGCATTACACTAGGCTGGTAATTTATCGTGGCCCAGAGCAGTGCCTTCGGATGCGTCGTTGGCGTCTCCTATGGTCCGGCCACAGATAATTTTAATTACATTTTTTGGAGTTATATCCTTAGCTCCTCGCGAACGTCGTCGTCGCCGCCGCCGCCGCCGCCGCACGCACGCAGAATGCGTGTGCACACGTATGCAGTAGGCGGTGGGCGATGCAAGCACTCGGCTAGGTGTAGCTCGCGCCAGCCTCGCGCCGATGTAGCTCGCGCCAGCCTGGAGCTGCTGTGGGGCGGACTCACGGCTTCTCCACTGCCCTGGCAGCTAGCGGCGTTCAAATGGGAGTCGCAGATTACTCTTGGACATGGACGGTAGTACTGGGCTGTTGACGAGTGCTCTCGTGAATTGTCGATCCTTCCTGTTCTTGCTTTTGCGATGTTTTCGACGGTCGCCTGTTGCCATATCGGCCCGTACCACCGTTTGTCACTCCCACAAGTGGAGCGCACACGCTGCAAGCATTTAGGCCCTTCCACTGCGGTTTTTCCTTATCGCTTCTCGGCCTTTTGGCTAAGAAGCACCCCGCGGTCGGAGCGGTCCGTTGTGCTCTGTAGCGGGTCGCGAGTCGCGTTTCGTGGTCGTTTCGTTTGTTCTTGGTTTTTCCAGCGTTGATATTTTTGCGGTGAATATGTCGAACCGGTCGAACAGTATTCAATGCGTATTCGACAGAGCAGCGAGACGGCCTACGGCCTTTGAAATACAGGAATGGATATTTGGTGATCTGAAAGTACCGGAAAATGACGTCGACACCTTTCAACTGGATTTTGTCTTATTCTCGTTATTCGTGAAATTTCTCGACCAGGAGAAATACGAAAAGTATGGCCTGGCACTCGCGGGCGAACATCCGTTCCGCTACTTCGATGGAACTGTCGGAACAGTGCATATTGTGCCATCTGGCTTTGGGATACGGACTGTGCGGGTATTTAACGTACCCCCTGAGTGTCCCAATGACGTAATCGGCCGTGTCCTGTCGCGGTATGGCACGGTGCTCAGCATCACGAATGAGAAGTGGGGAAGTGCCTACCGTTTCCAGGGCAACAGCGGCGTTCGTAGTGTCCGCATGGACCTCCGCCAGCACATCCCGTCGTATATAAATGTTGCGAGTACCAGGGCCCAGATCACCTATATTGGGCAACCGCAGACTTGCTCCCTTTGTCAATCGACGGAGCATCTCCGCGTGGACTGCCCGCGCCGGCGTCCTGTACAACTGCCGCGGGAACGCACTGCTGGTACCGACCTTGTGCCTCTCCTCAGCGAGGTAGTGGCGGGCGCTGCCCACCGTCCCGCTGAGCGAACTGACGTGTCGCCCCCGCCAGAAGCAGTGCAACCGGCACCCAGTGCACCGGTTGACGGACCCGTCCCGGACCAGACGCCCGTTGTGGCGGTACCGCCGGCGGCGTCTGATGTGCCTGCTATGGCGAGTGATGTGGTCGCTGTCGAACAGATGGAGGTCGTTCTTCCTACCCCGCCCCTCCCGGCAGATGACGCTAAGTCCCCCCGCCGTCGTCATCGGCGCAAGAAGGCGAACCCGGACCAGCCGGCGGAGGAGGCGGACGGTTTACGTCCCCCTGAGAGCGGCAGTGAGGCTGACTCTCAGGCCTCCTCAGTTTCCCGCTCTGTTTCCGCTGACCGCTCGGGCGGTATGCGGCAAACTGCTCGGCAACTAGAGGCTCTTATCAGTTCCTCGCGAGATCGTGGAGCGATCCCTGCAAAACGGAAACATGACCAGGGTAGCGACCAACCAATGCAGCGTACTCGTACCCTTTCGCATCCTACTGTGTCCGACGCGTCTGCGCCGCCTGGCTCCGACTATCCTGCCGATGGGGGAGGCCTGAACTGGGCTGACGACGAGGGCGATGACATGCGTGATTGAGTGGGGCTTTCCCCACATGAGCTGCTTCGTCTTTGTTTCTCACGTCCGGGGTGATATCGCTGGGTTCTGGTGTGGATATTTCCACACCTGCTTCCCTACGGCCGTAACCCTATCTGCCGTTGTCTCCTCTGTGTTGCTCTCCCATGCCTGCCTTTGACCGTCCGCCGGGAGCCCTCTCCCTTTTAACGATCAATATCAATTCCATCTCCAACCCGGTCAAACTTCGATCTCTAAAGGACTTTCTCCGCCTTGGTGCGTTTGATGTGGTCTTTCTCCAGGAGGTTTGTGCCCCTTTTCTATCTGACCTTGCTGGTTATGAGGCACTGTATAACATCGACCCTGACGCCCGGCGGGGTACTGCTTTGCTCTACCGCTCAGAGTTTACTCCATCCCACGTTACCACGCTACCCAACGGTCGCGTTCTTGCATGTATCCTTCAAGATGTCCTTTTTCTAAATGTCTATGCTCCTTCCGGTGCTAACCACAGGCATGACAGAACAACACTTTTTCAGTCTGATCTCCCCCCTTTCTTAGCAGCTCGTCGCCCTATCGTCTTTGGCGGAGACTTCAACTGTGTGGTTGCCGAAGTTGATCAGGTCCCGACGCCTATGCGGTGTGAAGCGCTCGCTTCACTCCTTCAGGCGGCTGACCTTACTGACACGTGGCGCCACTTCCATCCCGCTTACACGCAATTTACCCACATCTATCCCACTGGAGCCAGCCGTATTGATCGTGTTTATGTCTCGGCTGATTTGACTCCCGCCCTTTGTGCCGTCCAAGTCATACCCGTGGCCTTTAGTGACCACTGTGCGTACTCGTGTTCCTTGCGTATCGCGGGTCCCGTCCCGGTTCCTCGTGGCACCTCTTGGAAGATGAATACCCTTCATCTATCCCTGCCCGAACTTCGTGCTCTCGTCACGAAAACGTGGCAGGATTGTCTCGTGGACACTTCCCGGTACCCTACCACGGTGGTTTGGTGGCTCCGCTGTGCGAAGCCCCGGCTGCGACGTGTTATCCGGCAATATAGTCGCGACGTCGCCCACTGGAAACGTAGCACGTTGGCCTTCTATCAGCAGTGTCTCACTGACGCCCTGACTCTTCCTGCTGATAGGTACGATCAGCTCCACATGCGCCTCAACAAAATTAAGGCGCAAATCCTTCGCTTCTCTCGGGAGAAAGCCGATGGTATGGTGGTGCGGTGTCGTTCTGCATCCCTGATTGAAGGCGAGGAGCCATCCATTTATCACCTTGCCTCTGAACGAACTCGTGCCAAGAAGAACACCATTCTGCGCCTTAAGACAGACGATGGTGCGCGTATCACGGACAACCGTGACGTCCTCCAACACCTGACGGACCATTTCACGCACCTCTTCCAGGATGTTGAGGTCGACGTCGCCGCCCAACGTGCACTTGTCAGTGGGGTGCCAACTTCTTTGGATCGTCATGACCGCGGCTCTTTAACCGAGCCCCTGACACTCGCTGACCTCACATCTGTCCTCCGTGCCTGTCCGGGACGCAAGTCACCTGGCCCCGACGGTCTCCCTTATGAGTTCTACCAACAATTTTGGGACCTGCTCGGCGACCGTTTCTGCAAAATGTGCGAGGAGATTTTTGCTGGATGCGACTTACCCGCCGACTTTTTATCTGGACGTATTGCCCTTATTCCAAAGGTGACTGGTCACTGTCGAGCTCAAGACCTGCGTCCTCTCACTGTCCTTAACACTGACTATAAGTTGGTGGCACGATGCGTGGCCTCTCGTCTCAAACAGGCGATGACTAAGGTTCTTTGCCCCACTCAATCCTGTGGCGTTTCGCGTCGGAACATCTTCACCGCCGCTTCCCTGTACCGCGATGTTGTCTTCCTCACCGCTGACACTCGCACTCCGGCTGCCATTCTTTCCTTGGACTTCGCCGGTGCCTTTGACAGGGTCTCGCACCCTTACCTGCTGGGCGTTATGTCGCGGATGGGTTTTGGGGAGCGCTTCATACGCATCATCCGGCACTTCTTGGATGGGGCGAATTCCACTATCGTGGTGAACGGTTGCCGGTCGCGCCCCATTCCCATCAGGCGGTCAGTTCGACAGGGGTGTCCCTTGTCGATGTATTTGTTTGCCTTAGCGCTGGACCCCTTGCTGCGTGACATTGGCCGGTTGGTCGACGGTGTCGCTCTCCCAGGCGTCACCTTCCGCTGTGCAGCCTACGCCGATGACGTTGGTGTGTTCGTTGCTAACGCCAGGGACATCGATTCCGTTCGCCGCGTTCTCGACGTTTATGAACGGGCCTCCGGTGCTCAGTTAAATCCCAACAAGACCGTGTTGCTTCCGCTAGGGCCACGATCATTGACCGTCGAACGCCCCTGGTACCGCGTTGTGGGGGAACAGCGTATCTTGGGTCTTGAGGTGACTGCCTGTCCGCAGCGTATGTTAACCCTCACGTGGCGGCGGCTTCTCACACGCATCAGGGGCCTTTGCGTGAGCCACGCTGATCGACGGCTCGACCTCCATCAACGCATCCAGCTGATTAATGGTTATCTCCTCTCACGGGCATGGTATGTCGCCCAACTCCTTACGCTGCCGAAGCAGATCGGCCGAGCCATCTCGCAAGCAGTATACTGGCTCTTGTGGCGGCATGCGCTGTTCAAGGTTGATGCGCTGACCTGTACGTTGCCGAAGGCCGATGGCGGCCTCGGCCTCATTGACTTTTCCCGGAAATGTGCGGCCCTTCTGATACACCGTGTCACCGCTTTGCGCGAAGCCGACCCCGGTGGGACTACAGCGGTCCTCTTCGACCGTTATCGTCCACACTCGGCGCGTGCACCGGTCTGTTTGACGCATATTCCGTTCCGGCTGACGACGGTCAGAGACTATTACTTCCACCGCAGTTATGTCCTCACAGTGGCCACTGACAAGGCACGCACGTCGAAGCGCCTTTACCAGGCACTCCGAGGCCAGCCCACGCCACATAAATTAGAGGACAGACGACCGTCGGTCATCTGGCGCCAAGTTTGGGCTAATATTAACAACTCAGCCCTTCCCACCGCAGTTTCGGCGCTATGGTACCGTGTAGTCAACAATTTAATCCCCACTAACCATCGCCTGGCGGCCATCCGCCTACGACCCTCGGCTGCTTGCGGCCGCTGTGGTGACGTTGACACCAGGGAGCATCGCCTCCTCTGCCCCCACGTCACAGAAGTGTGGGCCCTTGCACGTGTGCTCATAGCGCTGATCGGTGGGACGACGCCAGCAAATGTGTCCACCGACTGGTTCCTTACACCTGATCTTCAAACACAACCCCGACCAAGACGTAACGCAATGGTGTGGCTCTTGGGCCACACCATTTTCACGATCTACGACCTTTCCCTCGCCGATGCTGTCTCTTTCATGGACTACCTGTGGAGCCAGCATCGCGTGGCGGAATCTGCTCGAAACTATACGACCACTTTTGCCCGGTATTTGAAAGTTGCAATGATCCATGGATATCAAACGGTGTTCCAGGTTGCCTAGGGCGCCTTGTCCAGGCATTGCCTAGGATTGCCCCTGGTTTTTTTGCACCAATCTCTGACTTGACTCACCCCAGATTCGCAATTGGAACAATTATTGCAAAAACTTTATTGGAAAAATAGGAATCACGCAATCAATCTTAGAAGCTTATTCCTTAGTTAATTCTCTAGGCGATGGGATTATCTCGCCAGTTTCATTTTCACTTGTGTGTGCTGCCGTCCCTGTTTTTAATTTCCTTTCATTTCTATCTTTCTTTCTTTCTTCCTTTTTGGTTCTCAACTCACTATTTCTTCACACCTGCAGAGCGAGGTGTCTTTCTGCGTCAAGTGTCGTCGCCCGTTGCGGCATAGCAGAGTATGCCCCTCGTTTTTAATTTCGTTCCTGGCAACAAGTCTTGCTACTCAATGCACCCTGCTGTACGTGCTGCGTCGACACTCTAGGATGGCGGCAACTTTGGAGAGGACAAGGTAGGGCTGTAGGGGAGGAAGGAGGCCCAAAAAAAAAAAAAAAGTGTAGTATCTGTTCTTATCAGCTTAATATCTGATACGTCCTGCATCGCAGGACCAGATTATTAAACTCATTTTTGGCTCATGACGGAGTGCTAGGGGCTTGCTCCACCTCTGTCGCGGGTTGGCCCGGCATTGCAGTACCGCCGGGATCGGCCCACCTAAAATTAATTAAAACACAGACTGAAATGAGTTAATATTCTGCAGTGGTCAGATATTCCGCTGGTAGCTAAACTTGTCGTAGTTGTCGATGTGCCCAGTAGTTAGCTGCCTACACACTACGATTTCTTTTAATTAATTTAAGATTATCTCAAGCATTTTTTTTTTTTTTTTTTTTTTTTTTTTTTTTTTTTTTTTTTTTTTTTTTTTTGCCGTTAGCCGGACCGCTCATGCAGCCGCATTACACTAGGCTGGTAATTTATCGTGGCCCAGAGCAGTGCCTTCGGATGCGTCGTTGGCGTCTCCTATGGTCCGGCCACAGATAATTTTAATTACATTTTTTGGAGTTATATCCTTAGCTCCTCGCGAACGTCGTCGTCGCCGCCGCACGCACGCAGAATGCGTGTGCGCACACACACACACACACACACGTATGCAGTAGGCGGTGGACGATGCAAGCACTCGGCTAGGTGTAGCTCGCGCCAGCCTCGCGCCGATGTAGCTCGCGCCGCCCTGGAGCTGCTGTGGGGCGGACTCACGGCTTCTCCACTGCCCTGGCAGCTAGCGGCGTTCAGATGGGAGTCGCAGTTTACTCTTGGACATGGAGGGTAGTACTGGGCTGTTGACAAGTGCTCTCGTGAATTGTCGATCCTTCCTGTTCTTGCTTTTGCGATGTTTTCGAAGGTCGCCTGTTGCCATATCGGCCCGTACCACCGTTTGTCACTCCCACAAGTGGAGCGCACACGCTGCAAGCATTTAGGCCCTTCCACTGCGGTTTTTCCTTATCGCTTCTCGGCCTTTTGGCTAAGATCAAAGTGTAGTATCTGTTCTTATCAGCTTAATATCTGATACGTCCTGCATCGCAGGACCAGATTATTAAACTCATTTTTGGCTCATGACGGAGTGCTAGGGGCTTGCTCCACCTCTGTCGCGGGTTGGCCCGGCATTGCAGTACCGCCGGGATCGGCCCACCTAAAATTAATTAAAACACAGACTGAAATGAGTTAATATTCTGCAGTGGTCAGATATTCCGCTGGTAGCTAAACTTGTCGTAGTTGTCGATGTGCCCAGTAGTTAGCTGCCTACACACTACGATTTCTTTTAATTAATTTAAGATTATCTCAAGCATTTTTTTTTTTTTTTTTTTTTTTTTTTTTTTTTTTTTTTTTTTTTTTTTTTTTTTTTTTTGCCGTTAGCCGGACCGCTCATGCAGCCGCATTACACTAGGCTGGTAATTTATCGTGGCCCAGAGCAGTGCCTTCGGATGCGTCGTTGGCGTCTCCTATGGTCCGGCCACAGATAATTTTAATTACATTTTTTGGAGTTATATCCTTAGCTCCTCGCGAACGTCGTCGTCGCCGCCGCACGCACGCAGAATGCGTGTGCGCACACACACACACACACACACACGTATGCAGTAGGCGGTGGACGATGCAAGCACTCGGCTAGGTGTAGCTCGCGCCAGCCTCGCGCCGATGTAGCTCGCGCCGCCCTGGAGCTGCTGTGGGGCGGACTCACGGCTTCTCCACTGCCCTGGCAGCTAGCGGCGTTCAGATGGGAGTCGCAGTTTACTCTTGGACATGGAGGGTAGTACTGGGCTGTTGACAAGTGCTCTCGTGAATTGTCGATCCTTCCTGTTCTTGCTTTTGCGATGTTTTCGAAGGTCGCCTGTTGCCATATCGGCCCGTACCACCGTTTGTCACTCCCACAAGTGGAGCGCACACGCTGCAAGCATTTAGGCCCTTCCACTGCGGTTTTTCCTTATCGCTTCTCGGCCTTTTGGCTAAGATCAAAGTGTAGTATCTGTTCTTATCAGCTTAATATGGGCTGATATGGGCTGATTTCTGCACCGGGAAGCGGTCGCTTTTATTCTCCTGTTTCAGGTCCGCGACCTGAACAATGGAGCTTGTGGTGACGCTGCCGGCGGAGGTCTTCCGCTGCCGGATCTGCTTCGTCACCAAGGCTGCCGGGAGACCTACTTTTGGCGAGTACAAGGACCACTCGGCCCTTCTCCGCCACTATAGGAGGCTGCACGACCCGGAAACGGTTCCCGTTTTCGAGTGTCAGTTTTGCGGCCGACGCGACCCGCGGCTGAAGACGCTGCGGTTACACCAGCGGCTCTGCAATGCAGATTCCGCAACCCCCGGCGCTGCCAGTCGGGGGAGAGTGAGTATGGGACACGATGCCGTGTCTGGCTCTCTGGGGCACCCAGAGAGGTCAGCCGGCGGGAGGTCACAGGCGAGGGCCCCCGAAGCTAGTAGGACAGGCCCTTCGTCCTTAGTTAGTGCTGGGCGCAAGCCACAGGCGAAAGCGGCTCGGGAAGCTAGTACCATAGGCCGCCTAGCCTTAGATAATAGAGAGGGGCTATGGCCACAGCCCAGTCCGGTCCCCGAAGCTAGTAGGACAGACCGGCTGGACTTAGGATTAACTTACGCGGCGGTCCTGACCCGCAGCAGCGTGGTGGGCTCACAGGCTGCCTTGCCCTCACCCTGTGTGAGTGTGCAGGCGTCTGCGACGCCCAGGACGGCGGTGGTTGCCACCCCCGCGTCGTGTGTACTTTGTGTGCGCACGCCGAGGAGGTCTGGCATCCCCCTGCCGACACGCTCCGCGACGTCAACCGCGTCGCCACGAGTGCCGAGCGCAAGTTCGGGAGGTGAAGGCAGCCCGCTGCCGACGCCTGCCGCCGAACGCGTCGCTCCGGCCAGAGGCGCTGTGTCCGGCATGGGCCGCGGCTCGCCGCGGCCCGCGCCGGCCATTGCACCCAGTGGCGTACGCTGGCCACGTCGTGCGGCTGCCTCAGGCGCCTCCCGCCCGCCATCTGTCGGGAGCGTGGGTACCGGCCTGGGACTGCCGCCCGCATTCGCTACGCCGCCAACAGGTGGCTCTGCGGTGCGGGTGGGCAGTGGCAGGCAGGCTGCCTCGCTCGCCGCGACCGTTGGTGTTGTCATTCACGGCGCAGCCGCGCCGCCGGTTGACGCACCAAAGGCCGCGCGCCCGGCGGATGCACCGGATGGTGTGGTGCTTGTGCGGTCGCAGACGTACACGCGCCGCGTTTCCTCTGCCCTGCCGGCGGTTACGTCGAGTGACGCCCGTCACTCCGTCTCCGCTCAGGCAGGGAGTGCTAATAACCAAAAAGCTCCTGTTGCAGATCATGAGTGGCACGTAGTCACCCCACGGAGGGACAGACGCCGTGCTGCAGGACGCAGACCACCGCCCCCGGACCGACGGCGCATCATACCGCCCAGTCCGCGTAGCAGCGGCCCGGCGCGAGCCAACGCGCCTGGGCGGCCGGCGCGAGCTACACCTCGTGTATCTCGCGCCGGCGGCAGGGCGCGGGCGACCGCTGGGCCATCTGTTGGCGGCGCGGCGAACAACAGCCGCGGTGCGCCGGGCCCGAGCGCCAGGCCGGCGCGAGCTACACCTCGAGACGCCCGGCCGGCGCGGGCTACACCGGCCACCCCTACGACCACTGCGCCATCTGGTAGCGATCGTCGGGCACCCAGTCCGCGTAGCAGCGGCCCGGGGCGAGCCGGCGCGTCCGGTCAGCCGGCGCGAGCTACACCCCGTGTTTCTCGCGCCGGCGGCGGGCCGCTGGCGACCGCCGGGCCATCTGTTGGCGGCGCGGCGAACACCAGCCGCGGTGCGCCCGACCCGAGCGCCAGGCCGGCGCAAGCTACACCGGCCCCTGCTGCTACCGCTGCGCCACCTGTCACCAGCGCGGCAATCGAAAGCAGCACTGAGCGGCCCACGCCAGATGGCAGCACGGCACCACCACCGACGCAGACGACGGAGCGGCGCGACGTGAACCGAGGGACTGCAGCTGCGTCTCCCAGAAATGGCAGCAAGAAGAGGAGACGCCGACGCCGTAACAACCGTCCCAGTCCCAACCTCCCGCCGCAAGGCTCCCGTCCTTCACCAGACCTGACAGGACCCCCTGTACCCTCCGAACAGGGCGCAACTGAGGCAGCTCCGCCCCCCCCTCCACCGGCCGACGCTCGGCTAACGGAGAGGCAGCGGCGCTGGCTGGCGGCCCTGGAGAGCGTCCACAACCAACCGTGGGACGCATTCGTCGCGGCCGTCGAGGATTTCATCGCCGAGATCGCCGAGACGAAGCCACAACGCCAGGCAGCCGGAGGTCGACAGGATGGGCCACCAGCAGCAGCGCACCGCGGCCAGGGCCGCGCCGACGCTGCTGCCAATCCCCCTCCCCCTGCCCCTACACGCGGCCGCGGTGGGCGGCGCGGTGGACGTGGCGCACGGCGCGCGGCGGCCGCCGAGCGTCGGTACGACGCGAATGCAGCGTCTGAGATTCAGAAGCTGTACCGCGCGGACCGGCGCAAGGCGATGCAGCGCGTCCTTGGCGAGACGTCGCCGTACTGCCAAATCGATGGCAACGTGCTCACGGAGCACTTTAAGGTAATATACTCTAAATCCGACTTTTCCGTTACAGATGCACCAGCTGCTGTCCCGGACTTTGCCGCCACCACGCCTCCTGATGTCAGCGAGGAGGTCCTGCTGCCGATCACACCTTCAGAGGTGCAACAGCGGCTCCAGAAGGCGAGCAATACTGCTCCTGGGGCAGACGGAGTCACCTACTCGGACTTGCGACGTGACGATCCTGGCTGCCACGTGCTAGCTAAGATCTTCTCGCGCTGCTGGAAAGAGCGGAAGACTCCGGTGCAGTGGAAAATATCCACTACCGTCCTCATCCACAAGAAAGGGGACGTCTCGGACGTGACAAACTGGCGGCCTTTAGCATTGAGCTCTACCATCTCTAAGCTCTTTGCTGCAATCGTTGCGGACCGCACTTCTCTCTGGGCAGAGCGGTTGAACCTGCTCTCCCCAGAACAGAAGGGCTTCCGCACGTTTGAAGGCTGCTACGAGCACAACTTCATTGTGCAGACGGCAATTGACGATGCAAGGCGCAGGGGAGGCCAAGCATGCTTTGCTTGGCTTGATCTGGCGAATGCTTTCGGCTCAGTGCCTCACGCTCACCTCCTTGGAGTACTGAGCAGGATGGGACTACCAGAGCAATTGCACCGTCTAATTGCCGACATGTACGATGGTTGCTCCACCCGCGTCCGTACATCTGACGGACTAACGGAGGAGATAGAGATCCAGGCGGGGGTCAAGCAGGGCTGTCCACTGTCGCCCATCGTCTTTAATCTCGCGCTCGAGCCGGTACTTCGCGCCGCAACCTCACTCAGAAATGAGTGTGGTATTCCGCTTAGCGGCGTCAGTGTGAGTGCACTGGCGTATGCGGACGATATCGTGCTTCTGGCGCGGGATTCAGAGGCGATGCAGACGCTCCTCAATGTTGTGGGTGAGGCGGCGACGTGGGCCGGGCTTACCTTCAAGCCGTCGAAGTGTGCCACGCTTCACATCCGCCGTCGGCAGACACTAGGCTCGGTATTCGCCCTGCAAGGGGGAGAACCAGCCGTGCTCGGTGCGGGTGACGCCTACCTCCATCTTGGCGTTCCCACCGGGTACAAAGTCACGCAGACGCCAACGGATGCGATCGCGGCAATTCGACGCGACTTGCAGCACCTGGACGCTTCCCTGCTGGCTCCCTGGCAGAAGATTGACGCTGTGCGTGTCTTTCTCCTCCCCAGGCTTGACTTTGTCATGCGGGGCGGAGCGGTACGCAAGGGGCCGCTATCTGCACTCGACAAGGCAGTGAAAGCGGCTGTCAAATCATGGCTGTTCCTCCCACAGCGTGCGTCCACCGAACAGCTGTACCTCGCGCTGGGAGAGGGAGGATGCGGCCTGACGCCGCTCGCGGACGCTGCGGACATCTCCACCATCGTCCACGGCTTCCGCATGCTGCACTGCGACGACGCCACCGTCCGCGACATCGCCTGGGCCACTCTAACTACGGCCGCGCGCCGCCGACTGGGGAGGGAGCCGAGTCGTTCCGACTTGGCCACCTACCTTAGCGGCAGCACTGAGGGTGACCTCGCACGCGACGGAGGTGACATCCAGTCACTGTGGACGCGCGTCAGGAACGCCACAAGGCGCCTAGCGCCGCGTGGCGTCACCTGGCGCTGGAGTGAGCTGCTTTCTGAGTTGCAGGTGGAGGTCGGCGGCCGACCCGCCATCGCTGACGACGCGGAACACGGCGGCATCGGAGGGGTGACGCAGCCGGCCACGGAGGGGGCGGCGCCTGGGACTACACGACACCTCGAAGATGGCGGCGATGGACCGCAGCACGATGATGACAGCGTGGGACGCACCGCCAACACTGGCGTCGAGCATGTCCGGGTGGGAGGGGGCGCCAAACGTCTTCTCTCGCGGACGCTCCGCGAGTGTCTGAGGCAGCGCCTGCGCCACATCCTACTCAGGAAACCGGACCAGGGGAAGGTGTTCGAGTGCACCAGGGAATCCACAGCGTCCAACCACTTCATAGCGGGAGGCAAATACACCCGCTTCGCAGACTGGCGCTTTATCCATCGCGCCAGGCTCGGAGTCGTGCCTCTGAACGGTTGTCGCCGCTTTGATGGGCGGGCCAACAACAACAAAGCCTGCCGACGCTGTGGCCACAACAACGAGACGCTCCCGCACGTAATTAACGCGTGCATGGTGCACTCAGCAGCCCTGCAGTATCGCCACAACGCGGTCCTCAACCGCCTCGCGACAGCAGTCGCAGGGCGGCCAAGAAGAGGAAACACTGCTGTTCCTGACATCAGGATCAACCAAGCCGTCATAGGGGACAGCAGTGGGCTGCGTCCGGACCTCGTAATAACTGACGAGGTCGCGAAGACTGTAACCATCGTCGATGTGACAATCCCCTTCGAGAACAGGCGGATTGCGCTCGACAACGCTCGGCAACTGAAGAGGATAAAGTACGCCGACGTTGCGCGCGGATTAGCCGCTCGCGGCTATTCCGTCACTGTCGACGCCCTGGTTGTCGGCAGTCTGGGGGCGTGGGACCGCCAGAACGATGCAGTGCTTCGGCACCTAGGCATCGCTAGCCGCTACTGCCAACTGATGCGGCGGCTGATGGTGTCTGACACCATCAAGTGGTCCCGCGACATTTACGTGGAACACATTACTGGCCACCGCCAGTATGTGTCCCCCTAGACTGTGGCATGCTCTGACGTCAGGCTGCGAGACCCTCGAGACTGCAGTCGTCGGAGAACTTCGAGGTCGGTGCCTTCGTGACGTCGGCGTCGAGATTCTCCTCCACGACGCGGGACCGCGGCGCTACACCATCTTCGCGCCGCACTGCAGCAGTGCCGAGTCAGTAGCGGTGCGTGCGGTGCTGCCTGGTGCCCCTCCCTCCGTGGTGTCCGCCGAATATGGCCCCCACCTCGGTTGGCGCGGTGCTGGGCGGCGCCGAACGTGTGCCTACTGCCCGGCAGTCTCCAGCCAGCGTGGGAAGCAACGCCCTCCTGCCACGACACCCCGGTGACGTCTGCCGCAAGGCGGACAGAGGGGAGAAGTCCGGCTGTGTGTGACCCGCCTGCGTGCGTGGCACACCAGCCGCTGGCAGCCGTGCATGTGCAGTGTGCTGTCAGGGCATGGAGAAGAATGCAATAAATAAAATAGACCCTAAAACTAGGTCCAAACTTTCCCCAGTATGAATTATCTAAGGCCGCGCCTATCGCGGAATTAATCTTAAGGTAATATACTTAAGCATCCGCGCCTAACGCGGTCTTCCAATATCTAAGTAGTGGGCTTAACCCACGAATTAGAATAAGATTCAACTATTTAAGTGCGGTTAGAACCGTTTACTATATATTTTAACTTAAAATTTTCATTAAATTTGTAATACTCGATTTATATAGAGTCATGAATATTCTTTCTTAAATTTATACTTCTTAAAACTGTAACTAAGAATTATCTCGGAAAATAAAAATCTGTTCTTATCAGCTTAATATCTGATACGTCCTGCATCGCAGGACCAGATTATTAAACTCATTTTTGGCTCATGACGGAGTGCTAGGGGCTTGCTCCACCTCTGTCGCGGGTTGGCCCGGCATTGCAGTACCGCCGGGATCGGCCCACCTAAAATTAATTAAAACACAGACTGAAATGAGTTAATATTCTGCAGTGGTCAGATATTCCGCTGGTAGCTAAACTTGTCGTAGTTGTCGATGTGCCCAGTAGTTAGCTGCCTACACACTACGATTTCTTTTAATTAATTTAAGATTATCTCAAGCATTTTTTTTTTTTTTTTTTTTTTTTTTTTTTTTTTTTTTTTTTTTTTTTGCCGTTAGCCGGACCGCTCATGCAGCCGCATTACACTAGGCTGGTAATTTATCGTGGCCCAGAGCAGTGCCTTCGGATGCGTCGTTGGCGTCTCCTATGGTCCGGCCACAGATAATTTTAATTACATTTTTTGGAGTTATATCCTTAGCTCCTCGCGAACGTCGTCGTCGCCGCCGCACGCACGCAGAATGCGTGTGCGCACACACACACACACACACACGTATGCAGTAGGCGGTGGACGATGCAAGCACTCGGCTAGGTGTAGCTCGCGCCAGCCTCGCGCCGATGTAGCTCGCGCCGCCCTGGAGCTGCTGTGGGGCGGACTCACGGCTTCTCCACTGCCCTGGCAGCTAGCGGCGTTCAGATGGGAGTCGCAGTTTACTCTTGGACATGGAGGGTAGTACTGGGCTGTTGACAAGTGCTCTCGTGAATTGTCGATCCTTCCTGTTCTTGCTTTTGCGATGTTTTCGAAGGTCGCCTGTTGCCATATCGGCCCGTACCACCGTTTGTCACTCCCACAAGTGGAGCGCACACGCTGCAAGCATTTAGGCCCTTCCACTGCGGTTTTTCCTTATCGCTTCTCGGCCTTTTGGCTAAGAAGCACCCCGCGGTCGGAGCGGTCCGTTGTGCTCTGTAGCGGGTCGCGAGTCGCGTTTCGTGGTCGTTTCGTTTGTTCTTGGTTTTTCCAGCGTTGATATTTTTGCGGTGAATATGTCGAACCGGTCGAACAGTATTCAATGCGTATTCGACAGAGCAGCGAGACGGCCTACGGCCTTTGAAATACAGGAATGGATATTTGGTGATCTGAAAGTACCGGAAAATGACGTCGACACCTTTCAACTGGATTTTGTCTTATTCTCGTTATTCGTGAAATTTCTCGACCAGGAGAAATACGAAAAGTATGGCCTGGCACTCGCGGGCGAACATCCGTTCCGCTACTTCGATGGCACTGTCGGAACAGTGCATATAGTGCCATCTGGCTTTGGGATACGGACTGTGCGGGTATTTAACGTACCCCCTGAGTGTCCCAATGACGTAATCGGCCGTGTCCTGTCGCGGTATGGCACGGTGCTCAGCATCACGAATGAGAAGTGGGGCAGTGCCTACCGTTTCCAGGGCAACAGCGGCGTTCGTAGTGTCCGCATGGACCTCCGCCAGCACATCCCGTCGTATATCAATGTTGCGAGTACCAGGGCCCAGGTCACATATATTGGGCAACCGCAGACTTGCTCCCTTTGTCAATCGACGGAGCATCTCCGCGTGGACTGCCCGCGCCGGCGTCCTGTGCAACTGCCGCGGGAACGCACTGCTGGTACCGACCTTGTGCCTCTCCTCAGCGAGGTAGTGGCGGGCGCTGCCCACCGTCCCGCTGAGCGGCCTGACGTGTCCCCCCCGCCAGAAGCAGCGCAACCGGCACCCCGTGCACCGGCTGACGTACCCGTCCCGGACCAGACGCCCGTTGTGGCGGTACCGCCGGCGGCGTCTGATGTGCCTGCTACGGCGAGTGATGTGGTCGCTGTAGAACAGATGGAGGTCGTTCTTCCTACCCCGCCCCTCCCGACCGATGACGCTAAGTCCCCCCGCCGTCGTCATCGACGCAAGAAGGCGAACCCGGACCAGCCGGCGGAGGAGGCAGACGGTTTCCGTCCCCCTGAGAGCGGCAGTGAGGCTGACTCTCAGGCCTCCTCGGTTTCCCGCTCTGTTTCCGCTGACCGCTCGGGCGGTATGCGGCAAACTGCTCGGCAACTAGAGGCTCTTATCAGTTCCTCGCGAGATCGGGGAGCGATCCCTGCAAAACGAAAACATGACCAGGGTAGCGACCAGCCAATGCAGCGTACTCGTACCCTTTCACATCCTACTGTGTCCGACGCGTCTGTGCCGCCTGGCTCAGACTATCCTGCCGATGGAGGAGGCCTGAACTGGGCTGACGACGAGGGCGATGACATGCGTGATTGAGTGGGCCTTTCCCCACATGAGCTGCTTCGTATTTGTTTCTAACATCCGGGGTGATATCGCTGGGTTCCGGTGTGGATGTTTCCACACCTGCTTCCCTACGGCCGTGACCCTATCTGCCGTTGTCTCCTCTGTGTTGCTCTCCCATGCCTGCCTTTGACCGTCCGCCGGGAGCCCTCTCCCTTTTAACGGTCAACATTAACTCCATCTCCAACCCGGTCAAACTTCGATCTCTGAAGGACTTTCTCCGCCTTGGTGCGTTTGATGTGGTATTTCTCCAGGAGGTTTGTGCCCCTTTTCTATCTGACCTGGTTGGTTATGAGGCACTGTATAACATCGACCCTGACGCCCGGCGGGGTACTGCTTTGCTCTACCGATCAGAATTCACTCCATCCCATGTTACCACGCTACCCAACGGTCGCGTCCTTGCATGTATCCTTCAAGATGTCCTTTTTCTAAATGTCTATGCTCCTTCAGGTGCTAACCACAGGCATGATAGAACAACACTTTTTCAGTCTGATCTCCCCCCTTTCTTAGCAGCTCGTCGCCCTATCGTCTTTGGCGGAGACTTCAACTGTGTGGTAGCCGGAGTTGACCAGGTCCCGACGCCTATGCGGTGTGAAGCGCTCGCTTCACTCCTTCAGGCGGCTGACCTTACTGACACGTGGCGCCACTTCCATCCCGCCTACACGCAATTTACCCACATCTATCCCACTGGAGCCAGCCGTATTGATCGTGTTTATGTCTCGGCTGATTTGACTCCCGCCCTTTGTGCCGTCCAAGTCATACCCGTGGCCTTTAGTGACCACTGTGCGTACTCGTGTTCCTTGCGTATCGCGGGTCCCGTCCCGGTTCCTCGTGGCACCTCTTGGAAGATGAATACCCTTCATCTATCCCTGCCCGAACTTCGTGCTCTCGTCACGAAAACGTGGCAGGATTGTCTCGTGGACACTTCCCGGTACCCTACCACGGTGGTTTGGTGGCTCCGCTGTGCGAAGCCCCGGCTGCGACGTGTTATCCGGCAATATAGTCGCGACGTCGCCCACTGGAAACGTAGCACGTTGGCCTTCTATCAGCAGTGTCTCACTGACGCCCTGACTCTTCCTGCTGATAGGTACGATCAGCTCCACATGCGCCTCAACAAAATTAAGGCGCAAATCCTTCGCTTCTCTCGGGAGAAAGCCGATGGTATGGTGGTGCGGTGTCGTTCTGCATCCCTGATTGAAGGCGAGGAGCCATCCATTTATCACCTTGCCTCTGAACGAACTCGTGCCAAGAAGAACACCATTCTGCGCCTTAAGACAGACGATGGTGCGCGTCTCACGGACAACCGTGACGTCCTCCAACACCTGACGGACCATTTCACGCACCTCTTCCAGGATGTTGAGGTCGACGTCGCCGCCCAACGTGCACTTGTCAGTGGGGTGCCAACTTCTTTGGATCGTCATGACCGCGGCTCTTTAACCGAGCCCCTGACACTCGCTGACCTCACATCTGTCCTCCGTGCCTGTCCGGGACGCAAGTCACCTGGCCCCGACGGTCTCCCTTATGAGTTCTACCAACAATTTTGGGACCTGCTCGGCGACCGTTTCTGCAAAATGTGCGAGGAGATTTTTGCTGGATGCGACTTACCCGCCGACTTTTTATCTGGACGTATTGCCCTTATTCCAAAGGTGACTGGTCACTGTCGAGCTCAAGACCTGCGTCCTATCACTGTCCTTAACACTGACTATAAGTTGGTGGCACGATGCGTGGCCTCTCGTCTCAAACAGGCGATGACTAAGGTTCTTTGCCCCACTCAATCCTGTGGCGTTTCGCGTCGGAACATCTTCACCGCCGCTTCCCTGTACCGCGATGTTGTCTTCCTCACCGCTGACACTCGCACTCCGGCTGCCATTCTTTCCTTGGACTTCGCCGGTGCCTTTGACAGGGTCTCGCACCCTTACCTGCTGGGCGTTATGTCGCGGATGGGTTTTGGGGAGCGCTTCATACGCATCATCCGGCACTTCTTGGATGGGGCGAATTCCACTATCGTGGTGAACGGTTGCCGGTCGCGCCCCATTCCCATCAGGCGGTCAGTTCGACAGGGGTGTCCCTTGTCGATGTATTTGTTTGCCTTAGCGCTGGACCCCTTGCTGCGTGACATTGGCCGGTTGGTCGACGGTGTCGCTCTCCCAGGCGTCACCTTCCGCTGTGCGGCCTACGCCGATGACGTTGGTGTGTTCGTTGCTAACGCCAGGGACATCGATTCCGTTCGCCGCGTTCTCGACGTTTATGAACGGGCCTCCGGTGCTCAGTTAAATCCCAACAAGACCGTGTTGCTTCCGCTAGGGCCACGATCATTGACCGTCGAACGCCCCTGGTACCGCGTTGTGGGGGAACAGCGTATCTTGGGTCTTGAGGTGACTGCCTGTCCGCAGCGTATGTTAACCCTCACGTGGCGGCGGCTTCTCACACGCATCAGGGGCCTTTGCGTGAGCCACGCTGATCGACGGCTCGACCTCCATCAACGCATCCAGCTGATTAATGGTTATCTCCTCTCACGGGCATGGTATGTCGCCCAACTCCTTACGCTGCCGAAGCAGATCGGCCGAGCCATCTCGCAAGCAGTATACTGGCTCTTGTGGCGGCATGCGCTGTTCAAGGTTGATGCGCTGACCTGTACGTTGCCGAAGGCCGATGGCGGCCTCGGCCTCATTGACTTTTCCCGGAAATGTGCGGCCCTTCTGATACACCGTGTCACCGCTTTGCGCGAAGCCGACCCCGGTGGGACTACAGCGGTCCTCTTCGACCGTTATCGTCCACACTCGGCGCGTGCGCCGGTCTGTTTGACGCATATTCCGTTCCGGCTGACGACGGTCAGAGACTATTACTTCCACCGCAGTTATGTCCTCACAGTGGCCACTGACAAGGCACGCACGTCGAAGCGCCTTTACCAGGCACTCCGAGGCCAGCCCACGCCACATAAATTAGAGGACAGACGACCGTCGGTCATCTGGCGCCAAGTTTGGGCTAATATTAACAACTCAGCCCTTCCCACAGTAGTTTCGGCGCTATGGTACCGTGTAGTCAACAATTTAATCCCCACTAACCATCGCCTGGCGGCCATCCGCCTACGACCCTCGGCTGCTTGCGGCCGCTGTGGTGACGTTGACACCAGGGAGCATCGCCTCCTCTGCCCCCACGTTACAGAAGTGTGGGCCCTTGCACGTGTGCTCATAGCGCTGATCGGTGGGACGACGCCAGCAAATGTGTCCACCGACTGGTTCCTTACACCTGATCTTCAAACACAACCCCGACCAAGACGTAACGCAATGGTGTGGCTCTTGGGCCACACCATTTTCACGATCTACGACCTTTCCCTCGCCGATGCTGTCTCTTTCATGGACTACCTGTGGAGCCAGCATCGCGTGGCGGAATCTGCTCGAAACTATACGACCACTTTTGCCCGGTATTTGAAAGTTGCAATGATCCATGGATATCAAACGGTGTTCCAGGTTGCCTAGGGCGCCTTGTCCAGGCATTGCCTAGGATTGCCCCTGGTTTTTTTGCACCAATCTCTGACTTGACTCACCCCAGATTCGCAATTGGAACAATTATTGCAAAAACTTTATTGGAAAAATAGGAATCACGCAATCAATCTTAGAAGCTTATTCCTTAGTTAATTCTCTAGGCGATGGGATTATCTCGCCAGTTTCATTTTCACTTGTGTGTGCTGCCGTCCCTGTTTTTAATTTCCTTTCAATTTTATCTTTCTTTCTTTCTTCCTTTTTGGTTCTCAACTCACTATTTCTTCACACCTGCAGAGCGAGGTGTCTTTCTGAGTCAAGTGTCGTCGCCCACTGCGGCATAGCAGCGTATGCCCCTCGCTTTTAATTTCGTTCCTGGCAACAAGTCTTGCTACTCAATGCACCCTGTGCGTGCTGCGTCGACACTCTAGGATGGCGGCATTTTTGGAGAGGACAAGGTAGGGCTGTAGGGGAGGAAGGAGGCCCAAAAAAAAAAAAAAAAAAAAAAAAAAAAAAAAAAAAAAAAAAGTGTAGTATCTGTTCTTATCAGCTTAATATCTGATACGTCCTGCATCGCAGGACCAGATTATTAAACTCATTTTTGGCTCATGACGGAGTGCTAGGGGCTTGCTCCACCTCTGTCGCGGGTTGGCCCGGCATTGCAGTACCGCCGGGATCGGCCCACCTAAAATTAATTAAAACACAGACTGAAATGAGTTAATATTCTGCAGTGGTCAGATATTCCGCTGGTAGCTAAACTTGTCGTAGTTGTCGATGTGCCCAGTAGTTAGCTGCCTACACACTACGATTTCTTTTAATTAATTTAAGATTATCTCAAGCATTTTTTTTTTTTTTTTTTTTTTTTTTTTTTTTTTTTTTTTTTTTTTTTTTTTTTGCCGTTAGCCGGACCGCTCATGCAGCCGCATTACACTAGGCTGGTAATTTATCGTGGCCCAGAGCAGTGCCTTCGGATGCGTCGTTGGCGTCTCCTATGGTCCGGCCACAGATAATTTTAATTACATTTTTTGGAGTTATATCCTTAGCTCCTCGCGAACGTCGTCGTCGCCGCCGCACGCACGCAGAATGCGTGTGCGCACACACACACACACACACACGTATGCAGTAGGCGGTGGACGATGCAAGCACTCGGCTAGGTGTAGCTCGCGCCAGCCTCGCGCCGATGTAGCTCGCGCCGCCCTGGAGCTGCTGTGGGGCGGACTCACGGCTTCTCCACTGCCCTGGCAGCTAGCGGCGTTCAGATGGGAGTCGCAGTTTACTCTTGGACATGGAGGGTAGTACTGGGCTGTTGACAAGTGCTCTCGTGAATTGTCGATCCTTCCTGTTCTTGCTTTTGCGATGTTTTCGAAGGTCGCCTGTTGCCATATCGGCCCGTACCACCGTTTGTCACTCCCACAAGTGGAGCGCACACGCTGCAAGCATTTAGGCCCTTCCACTGCGGTTTTTCCTTATCGCTTCTCGGCCTTTTGGCTAAGATCAAAGTGTAGTATCTGTTCTTATCAGCTTAATATCTGATACGTCCTGCATCGCAGGACCAGATTATTAAACTCATTTTTGGCTCATGACGGAGTGCTAGGGGCTTGCTCCACCTCTGTCGCGGGTTGGCCCGGCATTGCAGT
>NC_064643.1:129628577-129633577 GCF_023864345.2 Schistocerca serialis cubense
CCCTGGCAGCTAGCGGCGTTCAGATGGGAGTCGCAGTTTACTCTTGGACATGGAGGGTAGTACTGGGCTGTTGACAAGTGCTCTCGTGAATTGTCGATCCTTCCTGTTCTTGCTTTTGCGATGTTTTCGAAGGTCGCCTGTTGCCATATCGGCCCGTACCACCGTTTGTCACTCCCACAAGTGGAGCGCACACGCTGCAAGCATTTAGGCCCTTCCACTGCGGTTTTTCCTTATCGCTTCTCGGCCTTTTGGCTAAGATCAAAGTGTAGTATCTGTTCTTATCAGCTTAATATCTGATACGTCCTGCATCGCAGGACCAGATTATTAAACTCATTTTTGGCTCATGACGGAGTGCTAGGGGCTTGCTCCACCTCTGTCGCGGGTTGGCCCGGCATTGCAGTACCGCCGGGATCGGCCCACCTAAAATTAATTAAAACACAGACTGAAATGAGTTAATATTCTGCAGTGGTCAGATATTCCGCTGGTAGCTAAACTTGTCGTAGTTGTCGATGTGCCCAGTAGTTAGCTGCCTACACACTACGATTTCTTTTAATTAATTTAAGATTATCTCAAGCATTTTTTTTTTTTTTTTTTTTTTTTTTTTTTTTTTTTTTTTTTTTTTTTTTTTTTTTTTTTTTTGCCGTTAGCCGGACCGCTCATGCAGCCGCATTACACTAGGCTGGTAATTTATCGTGGCCCAGAGCAGTGCCTTCGGATGCGTCGTTGGCGTCTCCTATGGTCCGGCCACAGATAATTTTAATTACATTTTTTGGAGTTATATCCTTAGCTCCTCGCGAACGTCGTCGTCGCCGCCGCACGCACGCAGAATGCGTGTGCGCACACACACACACACACACACGTATGCAGTAGGCGGTGGACGATGCAAGCACTCGGCTAGGTGTAGCTCGCGCCAGCCTCGCGCCGATGTAGCTCGCGCCGCCCTGGAGCTGCTGTGGGGCGGACTCACGGCTTCTCCACTGCCCTGGCAGCTAGCGGCGTTCAGATGGGAGTCGCAGTTTACTCTTGGACATGGAGGGTAGTACTGGGCTGTTGACAAGTGCTCTCGTGAATTGTCGATCCTTCCTGTTCTTGCTTTTGCGATGTTTTCGAAGGTCGCCTGTTGCCATATCGGCCCGTACCACCGTTTGTCACTCCCACAAGTGGAGCGCACACGCTGCAAGCATTTAGGCCCTTCCACTGCGGTTTTTCCTTATCGCTTCTCGGCCTTTTGGCTAAGAAGCACCCCGCGGTCGGAGCGGTCCGTTGTGCTCTGTAGCGGGTCGCGAGTCGCGTTTCGTGGTCGTTTCGTTTGTTCTTGGTTTTTCCAGCGTTGATATTTTTGCGGTGAATATGTCGAACCGGTCGAACAGTATTCAATGCGTATTCGACAGAGCAGCGAGACGGCCTACGGCCTTTGAAATACAGGAATGGATATTTGGTGATCTGAAAGTACCGGAAAATGACGTCGACACCTTTCAACTGGATTTTGTCTTATTCTCGTTATTCGTGAAATTTCTCGACCAGGAGAAATACGAAAAGTATGGCCTGGCACTCGCGGGCGAACATCCGTTCCGCTACTTCGATGGAACTGTCGGAACAGTGCATATAGTGCCATCTGGCTTTGGGATACGGACTGTGCGGGTATTTAACGTACCCCCTGAGTGTCCCAATGACGTAATCGGCCGTGTCCTGTCGCGGTATGGCACGGTGCTCAGCATCACGAATGAGAAGTGGGGAAGTGCCTACCGTTTCCAGGGCAACAGCGGCGTTCGTAGTGTCCGCATGGACCTCCGCCAGCACATCCCGTCGTATATCAATGTTGCGAGTACCAGGGCCCAGGTCACCTATATTGGGCAACCGCAGACTTGCTCCCTTTGTCAATCGACGGAGCATCTCCGCGTGGACTGCCCGCGCCGGCGTCCTGTGCAACTGCCGCGGGAACGCACTGCTGGTACCGACCTTGTGCCTCTCCTCAGCGAGGTAGTGGCGGGCGCTGCCCACCGTCCCGCTGAGCGACCTGACGTGTCCCCCCCGCCAGAAGCAGCGCAACCGGCACCCCGTGCACCGGCTGACATACCCGTCCCGGACCAGACGCCCGTTGTGGCGGTACCGCCGGCGGCGTCTGATGTGCCTGCTACGGCGAGTGATGTGGTCGCTGTAGAACAGATGGAGGTCGTTCTTCCTACCCCGCCCCTCCCGACCGATGACGCTAAGTCCCCCCGCCGTCGTCATCGACGCAAGAAGGCGAACCCGGACCAGCCGGCGGAGGAGGCGGACGGTTTCCGTCCCAGTGAGAGCGGCGGTGAGGCTGACTCTCAGGCCTCCTCGGTTTCCCGCTCTGTTTCCGCTGACCGCTCGGGCGGTATGCGGCAAACTGCTCGGCAACTAGAGGCTCTTATCAGTTCCTCGCGAGATCGGGGAGCGATCCCTGCAAAACGAAAACATGACCAGGGTAGCGACCAGCCAATGCAGCGTACTCGTACCCTTTCACATCCTACTGTGTCCGACGCGTCTGCGCCGCCTGGCTCAGACTATCCTGCCGATGGAGGAGGCCTGAACTGGGCTGACGACGAGGGCGATGACATGCGTGATTGAGTGGGCCTTTCCCCACATGAGCTGCTTCGTATTTGTTTCTAACATCCGGGGTGATATCGCTGGGTTCCGGTGTGGATGTTTCCACACCTGCTTCCCTACGGCCGTGACCCTATCTGCCGTTGTCTCCTCTGTGTTGCTCTCCCATGCCTGCCTTTGACCGTCCGCCGGGAGCCCTCTCCCTTTTAACGGTCAACATTAACTCCATCTCCAACCCGGTCAAACTTCGATCTCTGAAGGACTTTCTCCGCCTTGGTGCGTTTGATGTGGTATTTCTCCAGGAGGTTTGTGCCCCTTTTCTATCTGACCTTGCTGGTTATGAGGCACTCTATAACATCGACCCTGACGCCCGGCGGGGTACTGCTTTGCTCTACCGATCAGAGTTTACTCCATCCCACGTTACCACGCTACCCAACGGTCGCGTTCTTGCATGTATCCTTCAAGATGTCCTTTTTCTAAATGTCTATGCTCCTTCTGGTGCTAACCACAGGCATGACAGAACAACACTTTTTCAGTCTGATCTCCCCCCTTTCTTAGCAGCTCGTCGCCCTATCGTCTTTGGCGGAGACTTCAACTGTGTGGTAGCCGAAGTTGACCAGGTCCCGACGCCTATGCGGTGTGAAGCGCTCGCTTCACTCCTTCGGGCGGCTGACCTTACTGACACGTGGCGCCACTTCCATCCCGCCTACACGCAATTTACCCACATCTATCCCACTGGAGCCAGCCGTATTGATCGTGTTTATGTCTCGGCTGATTTGACTCCCGCCCTTTGTGCCGTCCAAGTCATACCCGTGGCCTTTAGTGACCACTGTGCGTACTCGTGTTCCTTGCGTATCGCGGGTCCTGCCCCGGTTCCTCGTGGCACCTCTTGGAAGATGAATACCCTTCATCTGTCCCTGCCCGAACTTCGTGCCCTTGTCACGAAAACGTGGCAGGATTGTCTCGTGGACACTTCCCGGTACCCTACCACGGTGGTTTGGTGGCTCCGCTGTGCGAAGCCCCGGCTGCGACGTGTTATCCGGCAATATAGTCGCGACGTCGCCCACTGGAAACGTAGCACGTTGGCTTTCTATCAGCAGTGTCTCACTGACGCCCTGACTCTTCCTGCTGACAGGTACGATCAGCTCCGCATGCGCCTCAACAAAATTAAAGCGCAAATCCTTCGCTTCTCTCGGGAGAAAGCCGACGGTATGGTGGTGCGGTGTCGTTCTGCATCCCTGATTGAAGGCGAGGAGCCATCCCTTTATCACCTTGCCTCTGAACGAACTCGTGCCAAGAAGAACACCATTCTGCGCCTTAAGACAGACGATGGTGCGCGTATCACGGACAACCGTGACGTCCTCCAACACCTGACGGACCATTTCACACACCTCTTCCAGGATGTTGAGGTCGACGTCGCCGCCCAACGTGCACTTGTCAGTGGGGTGCCTACTTCTTTGGATCGTCATGACCGCGGCTCTTTAACCGAGCCCCTGACACTCGCTGACCTCACATCTGTCCTCCGTGCCTGTCCGGGACGCAAGTCACCTGGCCCCGACGGTCTCCCTTATGAGTTCTACCAACAATTTTGGGACCTGCTCGGCGACCGTTTCTGCAAAATGTGCGAGGAGATTTTTGCTGGATGCGACTTACCCGCCGACTTTTTATCTGGACGTATTGCCCTTATTCCAAAGGTGACTGGTCACTGTCGAGCTCAAGACCTGCGTCCTATCACTGTCCTTAACACTGACTATAAGTTGGTGGCACGATGCGTGGCCTCTCGTCTCAAACAGGCGATGACTAAGGTACTTTGCCCCACTCAATCCTGTGGCGTTTCGCGTCGGAACATCTTCACCGCCGCTTCCCTGTACCGCGATGTTGTCTTCCTCACCGCTGACACTCGCACTCCGGCTGCCATTCTTTCCTTGGACTTCGCCGGTGCCTTTGACAGGGTCTCGCACCCTTACCTGCTGGGCGTTATGTCGCGGATGGGTTTTGGGGAGCGCTTCATACGCATCATCCGGCACTTCTTGGATGGGGCGAATTCCACTATCGTGGTGAACGGTTGCCGGTCGCGCCCCATTCCCATCAGGCGGTCAGTTCGACAGGGGTGTCCCTTGTCGATGTATTTGTTTGCCTTCGCGCTGGACCCCTTGCTGCGTGACATTGGCCGGTTGGTCGACGGTGTCGCTCTCCCAGGCGTCACCTTCCGCTGTGCAGCCTACGCCGATGACGTTGGTGTGTTCGTTGCTAACGCCAGGGACATCGATTCCGTTCGCCGCGTTCTCGACGTTTATGAACGGGCCTCCGGTGCTCAGTTAAATCCCAACAAGACCGTGTTGCTTCCGCTAGGGCCACGATCATTGACCGTCGAACGCCCCTGGTACCGCGTTGTGGGGGAACAGCGTATCTTGGGTCTTGAGGTGACT
>NC_064643.1:129638577-129643577 GCF_023864345.2 Schistocerca serialis cubense
GCAGTGCCTTCGGATGCGTCGTTGGCGTCTCCTATGGTCCGGCCACAGATAATTTTAATTACATTTTTTGGAGTTATATCCTTAGCTCCTCGCGAACGTCGTCGTCGCCGCCGCACGCACGCAGAATGCGTGTGCGCACACACACACACACACACACGTATGCAGTAGGCGGTGGACGATGCAAGCACTCGGCTAGGTGTAGCTCGCGCCAGCCTCGCGCCGATGTAGCTCGCGCCGCCCTGGAGCTGCTGTGGGGCGGACTCACGGCTTCTCCACTGCCCTGGCAGCTAGCGGCGTTCAGATGGGAGTCGCAGTTTACTCTTGGACATGGAGGGTAGTACTGGGCTGTTGACAAGTGCTCTCGTGAATTGTCGATCCTTCCTGTTCTTGCTTTTGCGATGTTTTCGAAGGTCGCCTGTTGCCATATCGGCCCGTACCACCGTTTGTCACTCCCACAAGTGGAGCGCACACGCTGCAAGCATTTAGGCCCTTCCACTGCGGTTTTTCCTTATCGCTTCTCGGCCTTTTGGCTAAGAAGCACCCCGCGGTCGGAGCGGTCCGTTGTGCTCTGTAGCGGGTCGCGAGTCGCGTTTCGTGGTCGTTTCGTTTGTTCTTGGTTTTTCCAGCGTTGATATTTTTGCGGTGAATATGTCGAACCGGTCGAACAGTATTCAATGCGTATTCGACAGAGCAGCGAGACGGCCTACGGCCTTTGAAATACAGGAATGGATATTTGGTGATCTGAAAGTACCGGAAAATGACGTCGACACCTTTCAACTGGATTTTGTCTTATTCTCGTTATTCGTGAAATTTCTCGACCAGGAGAAATACGAAAAGTATGGCCTGGCACTCGCGGGCGAACATCCGTTCCGCTACTTCGATGGAACTGTCGGAACAGTGCATATAGTGCCATCTGGCTTTGGGATACGGACTGTGCGGGTATTTAACGTACCCCCTGAGTGTCCCAATGACGTAATCGGCCGTGTCCTGTCGCGGTATGGCACGGTGCTCAGCATCACGAATGAGAAGTGGGGAAGTGCCTACCGTTTCCAGGGCAACAGCGGCGTTCGTAGTGTCCGCATGGACCTCCGCCAGCACATCCCGTCGTATATCAATGTTGCGAGTACCAGGGCCCAGGTCACCTATATTGGGCAACCGCAAACTTGCTCCCTTTGTCAATCGACGGAGCATCTCCGCGTGGACTGCCCGCGCCGGCGTCCTGTGCAACTGCCGCGGGAACGCGCTGCTGGTACCGACCTTGTGCCTCTCCTCAGCGAGGTAGTGGCGGGCGCTGCCCACCGTCCCGCTGAGCGACCTGACGTGTCGCCCCCGCCAGAAGCAGTGCAACCGGCACCCAGTGCACCGGCTGACGGACCCGTCCCGGACCAGACGCCCGTTGTGGCGGTACCGCCGGCGGCGTCTGATGTGCCTGCTATGGCGAGTGATGTGGTCGCTGTCGAACAGATGGAGGTCGTTCTTCCTACCCCGCCCATCCCGGCAGATGACGCTAAGTCCCCCCGCCGTCGTCATCGGCGCAAGAAGGCGAACCCGGACCAGCCGGCGGAGGAAGCGGACGGTTTACGTCCTCCTGAGAGCGGCAGTGAGGCTGACTCTCAGGCCTCCTCAGTTTCCCGCTCTGTTTCCGCTGACCGCTCGGGCGGTATGCGGCAAACTGCTCGGCAACTAGAGGCTCTTATCAGTTCCTCGCGAGATCGGGGAGCGATCCCTGCAAAACGGAAACATGACCAGGGTAGCGACCAGCCAATGCAGCGTACTCGCACCCTTTCACATCCTACTGTGTCCGACGCGTCTGCGCCTCCTGGCTTAGACTATCCTGCCGATAGGGGAGGCCTGAACTGGGCTGACGACGAGGGCGATGACATGCGTGATTGAGTGGGTCTTTCCCCACATGAGCTGCTTGGTATTTGTTTCTCACATCCGGGGTGATATCGCTGGGTTCTGGTGTGGATATTTCCACACCTGCTTCCCTACGGCCGTGACCCTATCTGCCGTTGTCTACTCTGTGTTGCTCTCCCATGCCTGCCTTTGACCGTCCGCCGGGAGCCCTCTCCCTTTTAACGATCAATATCAACTCCATCTCCAACCCGGTCAAACTTCGATCTCTGAAGGACTTTCTCCGCCTTGGTGCGTTTGATGTGGTCTTTCTCCAGGAAGTTTGTGCCCCTTTTCTATCTGACCTTGCTGGTTATGAGGCACTGTATAACATCGACCCTGACGCCCGGCGGGGTACTGCTTTGCTCTACCGATCAGAGTTTATTCCATCCCACGTTACCACGCTACCCAACGGTCGCGTTCTTGCATGTATCCTTCAAGATGTCCTTTTTCTAAATGTCTATGCTCCTTCCGGTGCTAACCACAGGCATGGCAGAACAACACTTTTTCAGTCTGATCTCCCCCCTTTCTTAGCAGCTCGTCGCCCTATCGTCTTTGGCGGAGACTTCAACTGTGTGGTGGCCGAAGTTGACCAGGTCCCGACGCCTATGCGGTGTGAAGCGCTCGCTTCACTCCTTCGGGCGGCTGACCTTACTGACACGTGGCGCCACTTCCATCCCGCCTACACGCAATTTACCCACATCTATCCCACTGGAGCCAGCCGTATTGATCGTGTTTATGTCTCGACTGATTTGACTCCCGCCCTTTGTGCCGTCCAAGTCATACCCGTGGCCTTTAGTGACCACTGTGCGTACTCGTGTTCCTTGCGTATCGCGGGTCCTGCCCCGGTTCCTCGTGGCACCTCTTGGAAGATGAATACCCTTCATCTGTCCCTGCCTGAACTTCGTGCTCTTGTCACGAAAACGTGGCAGGATTGTCTCGTGGACACTTCCCGGTACCCTACCACGGTGGTTTGGTGGCTCCGCTGTGCGAAGCCCCGGCTGCGACGTGTTATCCGGCAATACAGTCGCGACGTCGCCCACTGGAAACGTAGCACGTTGGCCTTCTATCAGCAGTGTCTCACTGACGCCCTGACTCTTCCTGCTGACCGGTATGATCAGCTCCGCATGCGCCTCAACAAAATTAAGGCGCAAATCCTTCGCTTCTCTCGGGAGAAAGCCGACGGTATGGTGGTGCGGTGTCGTTCTGCATCCCTGATTGACGGCGAGGAGCCATCCCTTTATCACCTAGCCTTTGAACGAACTCGTGCCAAGAAGAACACCATCTTGCGCCTTAAGACAGACGATGGTGCGCGTATCACGGACAACCGCGACGTCCTCCAACACCTGACGGACCATTTCACGCACCTCTTCCAGGATGTTGAGGTCGACGTTGCCGCCCAACGTGCACTTGTCAGTGGGGTGCCCACTTCTTTGGATCGTCATGACCGCGGCTCCTTAACCGAGCCCCTGACACTCGCTGACCTCACATCTGTCCTCCGTGCCTGTCCGGGACGCAAGTCACCTGGCCCCGACGGTCTCCCTTATGAGTTCTACCAACAATTTTGGGACCTGCTCGGCGACCGTTTCTGCACGATGTGCGAGGAGATTTTTGCTGGATGCGACTTACCCGCCGACTTTTTATCTGGGCGTATTGCCCTTATTCCAAAGGTGACTGGTCACTGCCGAGCTCAAGACCTGCGTCCTATCACTGTCCTTAACACTGACTATAAGTTGGTGGCACGATGCGTGGCCTCTCGTCTCAAACAGGCGATGACTAAGGTACTTTGCCCCACTCAATCCTGTGGCGTTTCGCGTCGGAACATCTTCACCGCCGCTTCCCTGTACCGCGATGTTGTCTTCCTCACCGCTGACACTCGCACCCCGGCTGCCATTCTTTCCTTGGACTTCGCCGGTGCCTTTGACAGGGTCTCGCACCCTTACCTGCTGGGCGTTATGTCGCGGATGGGTTTTGGGGAGCGCTTCATACGCATCATCCGGAACTTCTTGGATGGGGCGAATTCCACTATCGTGGTGAACGGTTGCCGGTCGCGCCCCATTCCCATCAGACGGTCAGTTCGACAGGGGTGTCCCTTGTCGATGTATTTGTTTGCCTTAGCGCTGGACCCCATGCTGCGTGACATTGGCCGGTTGGTCGACGGTGTCGTTCTCCCAGGCGCCACCTTCCGCTGTGCGGCCTACGCCGATGACGTTGGTGTGTTCGTTGCTAACGCAAGGGACATCGATTCCGTTCGCCGCATTCTCGATGTTTATGAACGGGCCTCAGGTGCTCAGTTAAATCCCAACAAGACCGTGTTACTTCCGCTAGGGCCACGATCTTTGACCGTCGAACGCCCCTGGTACCGAGTTGTAGGGGAACAGCGTATCTTGGGTCTTGAGGTGACTGCCTGTCCGCAGCGTATGTTACCCCTCACGTGGCGGCGGCTTCTCACACGCATCAGGGGCCTTTGCGTGAGCCACGCTGATCGACGGCTCGACCTCCATCAACGCATCCGGCTTATTAATGGTTATCTCCTCTCACGAGCATGGTATGTCGCCCAACTCCTTACGCTGCCGAAGCAGATCGGCCGAGCCATATCCCAAGCAGTATATTGGCTCTTGTGGCGGCATGCACTGTTCAAGGTTGATGCGCTGACCTGTACGCTGCCGAAGGTCGATGGCGGCCTTGGCCTCATTGACTTTTCCCGGAAATGTGCGGCCCTTCTGATTCACCGTGTCGCCGTTTTGCGCGACGCCGACCCCGGTGGGACTACAGCGGTCCTCTTCGACCGTTATCGTCCACACTCGGCGCGTGCACCGGTCTGTTTGATGCATATTCCGATCCGGCTGACGACGGTCAGAGACTATTACTTCCACCGCAGTTATGTCCTCGCAGTGGCCACTGACAAGGCACGCACGTCGAAGCGCCTTTACCAGGCACTCCGAGGCCAGCCCAAGCCCCATAAATTAGAGGACAGACGACCGTCGGTCATCTGGCGCCAAGTTTGGGCTAATATTAACAACTCAGCCCTTCCCACGGCGGTTTCAGCGCTATGGTACCGTGTCGTCAACAATTTAATCCCCACTAACCATCGCCTGGCGGCCATC
>NC_064643.1:129646077-129671077 GCF_023864345.2 Schistocerca serialis cubense
CGCGAACGTCGTCGTCGCCGCCGCCGCCGCCGCCGCACGCACGCAGAATGCGTGTGCACACGTATGCAGTAGGCGGTGGACGATGCAAGCACTCGGCTAGGTGTAGCTCGCGCCAGCCTCGCGCCGATGTAGCTCGCGCCAGCCTGGAGCTGCTGTGGGGCGGACTCACGGCTTCTCCACTGCCCTGGCAGCTAGCGGCGTTCAAATGGGAGTCGCAGATTACTCTTGGACATGGACGGTAGTACTGGGCTGTTGACGAGTGCTCTCGTGAATTGTCGATCCTTCCTGTTCTTGCTTTTGCGATGTTTTCGACGGTCGCCTGTTGCCATATCGGCCCGTACCACCGTTTGTCACTCCCACAAGTGGAGCGCACACGCTGCAAGCATTTAGGCCCTTCCACTGCGGTTTTTCCTTATCGCTTCTCGGCCTTTTGGCTAAGAAGCACCCCGCGGTCGGAGCGGTCCGTTGTGCTCTGTAGCGGGTCGCGAGTCGCGTTTCGTGGTCGTTTCGTTTGTTCTTGGTTTTTCCAGCGTTGATATTTTTGCGGTGAATATGTCGAACCGGTCGAACAGTATTCAATGCGTATTCGACAGAGCAGCGAGACGGCCTACGGCCTTTGAAATACAGGAATGGATATTTGGTGATCTGAAAGTACCGGAAAACGACGTCGACACCTTTCAACTGGATTTTGTCTTATTCTCGTTATTCGTGAAATTTCTCGACCAGGAGAAATACGAAAAGTATGGCCTGGCACTCGCGGGCGAACATCCGTTCCGCTACTTCGATGGAACTGTCGGAACAGTGCATATTGTGCCATCTGGCTTTGGGATACGGACTGTGCGGGTATTTAACGTACCCCCTGAGTGTCCCAATGACGTAATCGGCCGTGTCCTGTCGCGGTATGGCACGGTGCTCAGCATCACGAATGAGATGTGGGGAAGTGCCTACCGTTTCCAGGGCAACAGCGGCGTTCGTAGTGTCCGCATGGACCTCCGCCAGCACATCCCGTCGTATATAAATGTTGCGAGTACCAGGGCCCAGATCACCTATATTGGGCAACCGCAGACTTGCTCCCTTTGTCAATCGACAGAGCATCTCCGCGTGGACTGCCCGCGCCGGCGTCCTGTACAACTGCCGCGGGAACGCACTGCTGGTACCGACCTTGTGCCTCTCCTCAGCGAGGTAGTGGCGGGCGCTGCCCACCGTCCCGCTGAGCGAACTGACGTGTCGCCCCCGCCAGAAGCAGTGCAACCGGCACCCAGTGCACCGGTTGACGGACCCGTCCCGGACCAGACGCCCGTTGTGGCGGTACCGCCGGCGGCGTCTGATGTGCCTACTATTACGAGTGATGTGGTCGCTGTCGAACAGATGGAGGTCGTTCTTCCTACCCCGCCCCTCCCGGCAGATGACGCTAAGTCCCCCCGCCGTCGTCATCGGCGCAAGAAGGCGAACCCGGACCAGCCGGCGGAGGAGGCGGACGGTTTACGTCCCCCTGAGAGCGGCAGTGAGGCTGACTCTCAGGCCTCCTCAGTTTCCCGCTCTGTTTCCGCTGACCGCTCGGGCGGTATGCGGCAAACTGCTCGGCAACTAGAGGCTCTTATCAGTTCCTCGCGAGATCGTGGAGCGATCCCTGCAAAACGGAAACATGACCAGGGTAGCGACCAACCAATGCAGCGTACTCGTACCCTTTCACATCCTACTGTGTCCGACGCGTCTGCGCCGCCTGGCTCAGACTATCCTGCCGATGGGGGAGGCCTGAACTGGGCTGACGACGAGGGCGATGACATGCGTGATTGAGTGGGGCTTTCCCCACATGAGCTGCTTCGTATTTGTTTCTCACGTCCGGGGTGATATCGCTGGGTTCTGGTGTGGATATTTCCACACCTGCTTCCCTACGGCCGTAACCCTATCTGCCGTTGTCTCCTCTGTGTTGCTCTCCCATGCCTGCCTTTGACCGTCCGCCGGGAGCCCTCTCCCTTTTAACGATCAATATCAATTCCATCTCCAACCCGGTCAAACTTCGATCTCTAAAGGACTTTCTCCGCCTTGGTGCGTTTGATGTGGTCTTTCTCCAGGAGGTTTGTGCCCCTTTTCTATCTGACCTTGCTGGTTATGAGGCACTGTATAACATCGACCCTGACGCCCGGCGGGGTACTGCTTTGCTCTACCGCTCAGAGTTTACTCCATCCCACGTTACCACGCTACCCAACGGTCGCGTTCTTGCATGTATCCTTCAAGATGTCCTTTTTCTAAATGTCTATGCTCCTTCCGGTGCTAACCACAGGCATGACAGAACAACACTTTTTCAGTCTGATCTCCCCCCTTTCTTAGCAGCTCGTCGCCCTATCGTCTTTGGCGGAGACTTCAACTGTGTGGTTGCCGAAGTTGATCAGGTCCCGACGCCTATGCGGTGTGAAGCGCTCGCTTCACTCCTTCAGGCGGCTGACCTTACTGACACGTGGCGCCACTTCCATCCCGCCTACACGCAATTTACCCACATCTATCCCACTGGAGCCAGCCGTATTGATCGTGTTTATGTCTCGGCTGATTTGACTCCCGCCCTTTGTGCCGTCCAAGTCATACCCGTGGCCTTTAGTGACCACTGTGCGTACTCATGTTCCTTGCGTATCGCGGGTCCCGTCCCGGTTCCTCGTGGCACCTCTTGGAAGATGAATACCCTTCATCTATCCCTGCCCGAACTTCGTGCTCTCGTCACGAAAACGTGGCAGGATTGTCTCGTGGACACTTCCCGGTACCCTACCACGGTGGTTTGGTGGCTCCGCTGTGCGAAGCCCCGGCTGCGACGTGTTATCCGGCAATACAGTCGCGACGTCGCCCACTGGAAACGTAGCACGTTGGCCTTCTATCAGCAGTGTCTCACTGACGCCCTGACTCTTCCTGCTGATAGGTACGATCAGCTCCACATGCGCCTCAACAAAATTAAGGCGCAAATCCTTCGCTTCTCTCGGGAGAAAGCCGATGGTATGGTGGTGCGGTGTCGTTCTGCATCCCTGATTGAAGGCGAGGAGCCATCCATTTATCACCTTGCCTCTGAACGAACTCGTGCCAAGAAGAACACCATTCTGCGCCTTAAGACAGACGATGGTGCGCGTATCACGGACAACCGTGACGTCCTCCAACACCTGACGGACCATTTCACGCACCTCTTCCAGGATGTTGAGGTCGACGTCGCCGCCCAACGTGCACTTGTCAGTGGGGTGCCAACTTCTTTGGATCGTCATGACCGCGGCTCTTTAACCGAGCCCCTGACACTCGCTGACCTCACATCTGTCCTCCGTGCCTGTCCGGGACGCAAGTCACCTGGCCCCGACGGTCTCCCTTATGAGTTCTACCAACAATTTTGGGACCTGCTCGGCGACCGTTTCTGCAAAATGTGCGAGGAGATTTTTGCTGGATGCGACTTACCCGCCGACTTTTTATCTGGACGTATTGCCCTTATTCCAAAGGTGACTGGTCACTGTCGAGCTCAAGACCTGCGTCCTATCACTGTCCTTAACACTGACTATAAGTTGGTGGCACGATGCGTGGCCTCTCGTCTCAAACAGGCGATGACTAAGGTTCTTTGCCCCACTCAATCCTGTGGCGTTTCGCGTCGGAACATCTTCACCGCCGCTTCCCTGTACCGCGATGTTGTCTTCCTCACCGCTGACACTCGCACTCCGGCTGCCATTCTTTCCTTGGACTTCGCCGGTGCCTTTGACAGGGTCTCGCACCCTTACCTGCTGGGCGTTATGTCGCGGATGGGTTTTGGGGAGCGCTTCATACGCATCATCCGGCACTTCTTGGATGGGGCGAATTCCACTATCGTGGTGAACGGTTGCCGGTCGCGCCCCATTCCCATCAGGCGGTCAGTTCGACAGGGGTGTCCCTTGTCGATGTATTTGTTTGCCTTAGCGCTGGACCCCTTGCTGCGTGACATTGGCCGGTTGGTCGACGGTGTCGCTCTCCCAGGCGTCACCTTCCGCTGTGCAGCCTACGCCGATGACGTTGGTGTGTTCGTTGCTAACGCCAGGGACATCGATTCCGTTCGCCGCGTTCTCGACGTTTATGAACGGGCCTCCGGTGCTCAGTTAAATCCCAACAAGACCGTGTTGCTTCCGCTAGGGCCACGATCATTGACCGTCGAACGCCCCTGGTACCGCGTTGTGGGGGAACAGCGTATCTTGGGTCTTGAGGTGACTGCCTGTCCGCAGCGTATGTTAACCCTCACGTGGCGGCGGCTTCTCACACGCATCAGGGGCCTTTGCGTGAGCCACGCTGATCGACGGCTCGACCTCCATCAACGCATCCAGCTGATTAATGGTTATCTCCTATCACGGGCATGGTATGTCGCCCAACTCCTTACGCTGCCGAAGCAGATCGGCCGAGCCATCTCGCAAGCAGTATACTGGCTCTTGTGGCGGCATGCGCTGTTCAAGGTTGATGCGCTGACCTGTACGTTGCCGAAGGCCGATGGCGGCCTCGGCCTCATTGAATTTTCCCGGAAATGTGCGGCCCTTCTGATACACCGTGTCACCGCTTTGCGCGAAGCCGACCCGGGTGGGACTACAGCGGTCCTCTTCGACCGTTATCGTCCACACTCGGCGCGTGCACCGGTCTGTTTGACGCATATTCCGTTCCGGCTGACGACGGTCAGAGACTATTACTTCCACCGCAGCTATGTCCTCACAGTGGCCACTGACAAGGCACGCACGTCGAAGCGCCTTTACCAGGCACTCCGAGGCCAGCCCACGCCACATAAATTAGAGGACAGACGACCGTCGGTCATCTGGCGCCAAGTTTGGGCTAATATTAACAACTCAGCCCTTCCCACCGCAGTTTCGGCGCTATGGTACCGTGTAGTCAACAATTTAATCCCCACTAACCATCGCCTGGCGGCCATCCGCCTACGACCCTCGGCTGCTTGCGGCCGCTGTGGTGACGTTGACACCAGGGAGCATCGCCTCCTCTGCCCCCACGTCACAGAAGTGTGGGCCCTTGCACGTGTGCTCATAGCGCTGATCGGTGGGACGACGCCAGCAAATGTGTCCACCGACTGGTTCCTTACACCTGATCTTCAAACACAACCCCGACCGAGACGTAACGCAATGGTGTGGCTCTTGGGCCACACCATTTTCACGATCTACGACCTTTCCCTCGCCGATGCTGTCTCTTTCATGGACTACCTGTGGAGCCAGCATCGCGTGGCGGAATCTGCTCGAAACTATACGACCACTTTTGCCCGGTATTTGAAAGTTGCAATGATCCATGGATATCAAACGGTGTTCCAGGTTGCCTAGGGCGCCTTGTCCAGGCATTGCCTAGGATTGCCCCTGGTTTTTTTTGCACCAATCTCTGACTTGACTCACCCCAGATTCGCAATTGGAACAATTATTGCAAAAACTTTATTGGAAAAATAGGAATCACGCAATCAATCTTAGAAGCTTATTCCTTAGTTAATTCTCTAGGCGATGGGATTATCTCGCCAGTTTCATTTTCACTTGTGTGTGCTGCCGTCCCTGTTTTTAATTTCCTTTCATTTCTATCTTTCTTTCTTTCTTCCTTTTTGGTTCTCAACTCACTATTTCTTCACACCTGCAGAGCGAGGTGTCTTTCTGAGTCAAGTGTCGTCGCCCACTGCGGCATAGCAGAGTATGCCCCTCGCTTTTAATTTCGTTCCTGGCAACAAGTCTTGCTACTCAATGCACCCTGTGCGTGCTGCGTCGACACTCTAGGATGGCGGCATTTTTGGAGAGGACAAGGTAGGGCTGTAGGGGAGGAAGGAGGCCCAAAAAAAAAAAAAAAAAAAAAGTGTAGAAAAAAAAAAAAAAAAAAAAAAAAAAGTGTAGTATCTGTTCTTATCAGCTTAATATCTGATACGTCCTGCATCGCAGGACCAGATTATTAAACTCATTTTTGGCTCATGACGGAGTGCTAGGGGCTTGCTCCACCTCTGTCGCGGGTTGGCCCGGCATTGCAGTACCGCCGGGATCGGCCCACCTAAAATTAATTAAAACACAGACTGAAATGAGTTAATATTCTGCAGTGGTCAGATATTCCGCTGGTAGCTAAACTTGTCGTAGTTGTCGATGTGCCCAGTAGTTAGCTGCCTACACACTACGATTTCTTTTAATTAATTTAAGATTATCTCAAGCATTTTTTTTTTTTTTTTTTTTTTTTTTTTTTTTTTTTTTTTTTTTTTTGCCGTTAGCCGGACCGCTCATGCAGCCGCATTACACTAGGCTGGTAATTTATCGTGGCCCAGAGCAGTGCCTTCGGATGCGTCGTTGGCGTCTCCTATGGTCCGGCCACAGATAATTTTAATTACATTTTTTGGAGTTATATCCTTAGCTCCTCGCGAACGTCGTCGTCGCCGCCGCACGCACGCAGAATGCGTGTGCGCACACACACACACACACACACGTATGCAGTAGGCGGTGGACGATGCAAGCACTCGGCTAGGTGTAGCTCGCGCCAGCCTCGCGCCGATGTAGCTCGCGCCGCCCTGGAGCTGCTGTGGGGCGGACTCACGGCTTCTCCACTGCCCTGGCAGCTAGCGGCGTTCAGATGGGAGTCGCAGTTTACTCTTGGACATGGAGGGTAGTACTGGGCTGTTGACAAGTGCTCTCGTGAATTGTCGATCCTTCCTGTTCTTGCTTTTGCGATGTTTTCGAAGGTCGCCTGTTGCCATATCGGCCCGTACCACCGTTTGTCACTCCCACAAGTGGAGCGCACACGCTGCAAGCATTTAGGCCCTTCCACTGCGGTTTTTCCTTATCGCTTCTCGGCCTTTTGGCTAAGATCAAAGTGTAGTATCTGTTCTTATCAGCTTAATATGGGCTGATATGGGCTGATTTCTGCACCGGGAAGCGGTCGCTTTTATTCTCCTGTTTCAGGTCCGCGACCTGAACAATGGAGCTTGTGGTGACGCTGCCGGCGGAGGTCTTCCGCTGCCGGATCTGCTTCGTCACCAAGGCTGCCGGGAGACCTACTTTTGGCGAGTACAAGGACCACTCGGCCCTTCTCCGCCACTATAGGAGGCTGCACGACCCGGAAACGGTTCCCGTTTTCGAGTGTCAGTTTTGCGGCCGACGCGACCCGCGGCTGAAGACGCTGCGGTTACACCAGCGGCTCTGCAATGCAGATTCCGCAACCCCCGGCGCTGCCAGTCGGGGGAGAGTGAGTATGGGACACGATGCCGTGTCTGGCTCTCTGGGGCACCCAGAGAGGTCAGCCGGCGGGAGGTCACAGGCGAGGGCCCCCGAAGCTAGTAGGACAGGCCCTTCGTCCTTAGTTAGTGCTGGGCGCAAGCCACAGGCGAAAGCGGCTCGGGAAGCTAGTACCATAGGCCGCCTAGCCTTAGATAATAGAGAGGGGCTATGGCCACAGCCCAGTCCGGTCCCCGAAGCTAGTAGGACAGACCGGCTGGACTTAGGATTAACTTACGCGGCGGTCCTGACCCGCAGCAGCGTGGTGGGCTCACAGGCTGCCTTGCCCTCACCCTGTGTGAGTGTGCAGGCGTCTGCGACGCCCAGGACGGCGGTGGTTGCCACCCCCGCGTCGTGTGTACTTTGTGTGCGCACGCCGAGGAGGTCTGGCATCCCCCTGCCGACACGCTCCGCGACGTCAACCGCGTCGCCACGAGTGCCGAGCGCAAGTTCGGGAGGTGAAGGCAGCACGCTGCCGACGCCTGCCGCCGAACGCGTCGCTCCGGCCAGAGGCGCAGTGTCCGGCATGGGCCGCGGCTCGCCGCCGCCCGCGCCGGCCATTGCACCCAGTGGCGTACGCTGGCCACGTCGTGCGGCTGCCGCAGGCGCCTCCCGCCCGCCATCTGTCGGGAGCGTGGGTACCGGCCTGGGACTGCCGCCCGCATTCGCTACGCCGCCAACAGGTGGCTCTGCGGTGCGGGTGGGCAGTGGCAGGCAGGCTGCCTCGCTCGCCGCGACCGTTGGTGTTGTCATTCACGGCGCAGCCGCGCCGCCGGTTGACGCACCAAAGGCCGCGCGCCCGGCGGATGCACCGGATGGTGTGGTGCTTGTGCGGTCGCAGACGTACACGCGCCGCGTTTCCTCTGCCCTGCCGGCGGTTACGTCGAGTGACGCCCGTCACTCCGTCTCCGCTCAGGCAGGGAGTGCTAATAACCAAAAAGCTCCTGTTGCAGATCATGAGTGGCACGTAGTCACCCCACGGAGGGACAGACGCCGTGCTGCAGGACGCAGACCACCGCCCCCGGACCGACGGCGCATCATACCGCCCAGTCCGCGTAGCAGCGGCCCGGCGCGAGCCAACGCGCCTGGGCGGCCGGCGCGAGCTACACCTCGTGTATCTCGCGCCGGCGGCAGGGCGCGGGCGACCGCTGGGCCATCTGTTGGCGGCGCGGCGAACAACAGCCGCGGTGCGCCGGGCCCGAGCGCCAGGCCGGCGCGAGCTACACCTCGAGACGCCCGGCCGGCGCGGGCTACACCGGCCACCCCTACGACCACTGCGCCATCTGGTAGCGATCGTCGGGCACCCAGTCCGCGTAGCAGCGGCCCGGGGCGAGCCGGCGCGTCCGGTCAGCCGGCGCGAGCTACACCCCGTGTTTCTCGCGCCGGCGGCGGGCCGCTGGCGACCGCCGGGCCATCTGTTGGCGGCGCGGCGAACACCAGCCGCGGTGCGCCCGACCCGAGCGCCAGGCCGGCGCAAGCTACACCGGCCCCTGCTGCTACCGCTGCGCCACCTGTCACCAGCGCGGCAATCGAAAGCAGCACTGAGCGGCCCACGCCAGATGGCAGCACGGCACCACCACCGACGCAGACGACGGAGCGGCGCGACGTGAACGGAGGGACTGCAGCTGCGTCTCCCAGAAATGGCAGCAAGAAGAGGAGACGCCGACGCCGTAACAACCGTCCCAGTCCCAACCTCCCGCCGCAAGGCTCCCGTCCTTCACCAGACCTGACAGGACCCCCTGTACCCTCCGAACAGGGCGCAACTGAGGCAGCTCCGCCCCCCCCTCCCCCGGCCGACGCTCGGCTAACGGAGAGGCAGCGGCGCTGGCTGGCGGCCCTGGAGAGCGTCCACAACCAACCGTGGGACGCATTCGTCGCGGCCGTCGAGGATTTCATCGCCGAGATCGCCGAGACGAAGCCACAACGCCAGGCAGCCGGAGGTCGACAGGATGGGCCACCAGCAGCAGCGCACCGCGGCCAGGGCCGCGCCGACGCTGCTGCCAATCCCCCTCCCCCTGCCCCTACACGCGGCCGCGGTGGGCGGCGCGGTGGACGTGGCGCACGGCGCGCGGCGGCCGCCGAGCGTCGGTACGACGCGAATGCAGCGTCTGAGATTCAGAAGCTGTACCGCGCGGACCGGCGCAAGGCGATGCAGCGCGTCCTTGGCGAGACGTCGCCGTACTGCCAAATCGATGGCAACGTGCTCACGGAGCACTTTAAGGTAATATACTCTAAATCCGACTTTTTCGTTACAGATGCACCAGCTGCTGTCCCGGACTTTGCCGCCACCACGCCTCCTGATGTCAGCGAGGAGGTCCTGCTGCCGATCACACCTTCAGAGGTGCAACAGCGGCTCCAGAAGGCGAGCAATACTGCTCCTGGGGCAGACGGAGTCACCTACTCGGACTTGCGACGTGAGGATCCTGGCTGCCACGTGCTAGCTAAGATCTTCTCGCGCTGCTGGAAAGAGCGGAAGACTCCGGTGCAGTGGAAAATATCCACTACCGTCCTCATCCACAAGAAAGGGGACGTCTCGGACGTGACAAACTGGCGGCCTTTAGCATTGAGCTCTACCATCTCTAAGCTCTTTGCTGCAATCGTTGCGGACCGCACTTCTCTCTGGGCAGAGCGGTTGAACCTGCTCTCCCCAGAACAGAAGGGCTTCCGCACGTTTGAAGGCTGCTACGAGCACAACTTCATTGTGCAGACGGCAATTGACGATGCAAGGCGCAGGGGAGGCCAAGCATGCTTTGCTTGGCTTGATCTGGCGAATGCTTTCGGTTCAGTGCCTCACGCTCACCTCCTTGGAGTACTGAGCAGGATGGGACTACCAGAGCAATTGCACCATCTAATTGCCGACATGTACGATGGTTGCTCCACCCGCGTCCGTACATCTGACGGACTAACGGAGGAGATAGAGATCCAGGCGGGGGTCAAGCAGGGCTGTCCACTGTCGCCCATCGTCTTTAATCTCGCGCTCGAGCCGGTACTTCGCGCCGCAACCTCACTCAGAAATGAGTGTGGTATTCCGCTTAGCGGCGTCAGTGTGAGTGCACTGGCGTATGCGGACGATATCGTGCTTCTGGCGCGGGATTCAGAGGCGATGCAGACGCTCCTCAATGTTGTGGGTGAGGCGGCGACGTGGGCCGGGCTTACCTTCAAGCCGTCGAAGTGTGCCACGCTTCACATCCGCCGTCGGCAGACACTAGGCTCGGTATTCGCCCTGCAAGGGGGAGAACCAGCCGTGCTCGGTGCGGGTGACGCCTACCTCCATCTTGGCGTTCCCACCGGGTACAAAGTCACGCAGACGCCAACGGATGCGATCGCGGCAATTCGACGCGACTTGCAGCACCTGGACGCTTCCCTGCTGGCTCCCTGGCAGAAGATTGACGCTGTGCGTGTCTTTCTCCTCCCTAGGCTTGACTTTGTCATGCGGGGCGGAGCGGTACGCAAGGGGCCGCTATCTGCACTCGACAAGGCAGTGAAAGCGGCTGTCAAATCATGGCTGTTCCTCCCACAGCGTGCGTCCACCGAACAGCTGTACCTCGCGCTGGGAGAGGGAGGATGCGGCCTGACGCCGCTCGCGGACGCTGCGGACATCTCCACCATCGTCCACGGCTTCCGCATGCTGCACTGCGACGACGCCACCGTCCGAGACATCGCCTGGGCCACACTATCTACGGCCGCGCGCCGCCGACTGGGGAGGGAGCCGAGTCGTTCCGACTTGGCCACCTACCTTAGCGGCAGCACTGAGGGTGACCTCGCACGCGACGGAGGTGACATCCAGTCACTGTGGACGCGCGTCAGGAACGCCACAAGGCGCCTAGCGCCGCGTGGCGTCACTTGGCGCTGGAGTGAGCTGCTTTCTGAGTTGCAGGTGGAGGTCGGCGGCCGACCCGCCATCGCTGACGACGCGGAACACGGCGGCATCGGAGGGGTGACGCAGCCGGCCACGGAGGGGACGGCGCCTGTGACTACACGACTCCTCGATGATGGCGGCGATGGACCGCAACACGATGATGACAGCGTGGGACGCACCGTCAACACTGGCGTCGAGCATGTCCGGGTGGGAGGGGGCGCCAAACGTCTTCTCTCGCGGACGCTCCGCGAGTGTCTGAGACAGCGCCTGCGCAACCTCCTACTCAGGAAACCTGACCAGGGGAAGGTGTTCGAGTGTACCAGGGAGTCCACAGCGTCCAACCACTTCATAGCGGGAGGCAAATACACCCGCTTCGCAGACTGGCGCTTTATCCATCGCGCCAGGCTCGGAGTCGTGCCTCTGAACGGTTGTCGCCGCTTTGATGGGCGGGCAAACAACAACAAAGCCTGCCGACGCTGTGGCCACAACAACGAGACGCTCCCGCACGTGATCAACGCGTGCATGGTGCACTCAGCAGCCCTGCAGTATCGCCACAACGCGGTCCTCAACCGCCTCGCGACAGCAGTCGCTGGGCGGCCAAGGAGAGGAAACGCTGCTGTTCCTGACATCAGGATCAACCAAGCCGTCATAGGGGACAGCAGTGGGCTGCGTCCGGACCTCGTAATAACTGACGAGGCCGCTAAGACTGTGACCATCGTCGATGTGACAATCCCCTTCGAGAATAGGCGGATTGCGCTCGACAACGCTCGGCAACTGAAGAGGATAAAGTACGCCGACGTTGCGCGCGGATTAGCCGCTCGTGGCTATTCCGTCACTGTCGACGCCCTGGTTGTTGGCAGTCTGGGGGCGTGGGACCGCCAGAACGATGCAGTGCTTCGGCACCTAGGCATCGCTAGCCGCTACTGCCAACTGATGCGGCGGCTGATGGTGTCTGACACCATCAAGTGGTCCCGCGACATTTACGTGGAACACATTACTGGCCACCGCCAGTATGTGTCCCCCTAGACTGTGGCATGCTCTGACGTCAGGCTGCGAGACCCTCGAGACTGCAGTCGTCGGAGAACTTCGAGGTCGGTGCCTTCGTGACGTCGGCGTCGAGATTCTCCTCCACGACGCGGGACCTGCGGCGCTACACCATCTTCGCGCCGCACTGCAGCAGTGCCGAGTCAGTAGCGGTGCGTGCGGTGCTGCCTGGTGCCCCTCCCTCCGTGGTGTCCGCCGAATATGGCCCCCACCTCGGTTGGCGCGGTGCTAGGCGGCGCCAAACGTGTGCCTACTGCCCGGCAGTCTCCAGCCAGCGTGGGAAGCAACGCCCTCCTGCCACGACACCCCGGTGACGGCTGCCGCAAGGCGGACAGAGGGGAGAAGTCCGGCTGTGTGTGACCCGTCTGCGTGCGTGGCACACCAGCCGCTGGCAGCCGTGCATGTGCAGTGTGCTGTCAGGGCATGGAGAAGAATGTAATAAACAAAATAGATCCTAAACTAGCTCCAACCTTCCCCGTTCTGAAATTATCTAAGGCCGCGCCTACCGCGGGATTAATCTTAAGGTAATATACTTAAGCATCCGCGCCTAACGCGGCCTTCCAATATTTAAGTAGTGGGCTTAACCCACGAGTTAGAATAAGGTTCAATTACTTAAGTACGGTTAGAACCGTTTTTCTAAATTCTATTTTATCTAAACTTAACAAATTTGTAAAACTCGCATTGTATAGAGTCATGAATATTTTTTCTTAAATTTATACTTCTTAAAACTGTAACTAAGAATTATCTCGGAAAATAAAAATCTGTTCTTATCAGCTTAATATCTGATACGTCCTGCATCGCAGGACCAGATTATTAAACTCATTTTTGGCTCATGACGGAGTGCTAGGGGCTTGCTCCACCTCTGTCGCGGGTTGGCCCGGCATTGCAGTACCGCCGGGATCGGCCCACCTAAAATTAATTAAAACACAGACTGAAATGAGTTAATATTCTGCAGTGGTCAGATATTCCGCTGGTAGCTAAACTTGTCGTAGTTGTCGATGTGCCCAGTAGTTAGCTGCCTACACACTACGATTTCTTTTAATTAATTTAAGATTATCTCAAGCATTTTTTTTTTTTTATTTTTTTTTTTTTTTTTTTTGCCGTTAGCCGGACCGCTCATGCAGCCGCATTACACTAGGCTGGTAATTTATCGTGGCCCAGAGCAGTGCCTTCGGATGCGTCGTTGGCGTCTCCTATGGTCCGGCCACAGATAATTTTAATTACATTTTTTGGAGTTATATCCTTAGCTCCTCGCGAACGTCGTCGTCGCCGCCGCCGCCGCCGCCGCACGCACGCAGAATGCGTGTGCACACGTATGCAGTAGGCGGTGGACGATGCAAGCACTCGGCTAGGTGTAGCTCGCGCCAGCCTCGCGCCGATGTAGCTCGCGCCAGCCTGGAGCTGCTGTGGGGCGGACTCACGGCTTCTCCACTGCCCTGGCAGCTAGCGGCGTTCAAATGGGAGTCGCAGATTACTCTTGGACATGGACGGTAGTACTGGGCTGTTGACGAGTGCTCTCGTGAATTGTCGATCCTTCCTGTTCTTGCTTTTGCGATGTTTTCGACGGTCGCCTGTTGCCATATCGGCCCGTACCACCGTTTGTCACTCCCACAAGTGGAGCGCACACGCTGCAAGCATTTAGGCCCTTCCACTGCGGTTTTTCCTTATCGCTTCTCGGCCTTTTGGCTAAGATCAAAGTGTAGTATCTGTTCTTATCAGCTTAATATCTGATACGTCCTGCATCGCAGGACCAGATTATTAAACTCATTTTTGGCTCATGACGGAGTGCTAGGGGCTTGCTCCACCTCTGTCGCGGGTTGGCCCGGCATTGCAGTACCGCCGGGATCGGCCCACCTAAAATTAATTAAAACACAGACTGAAATGAGTTAATATTCTGCAGTGGTCAGATATTCCGCTGGTAGCTAAACTTGTCGTAGTTGTCGATGTGCCCAGTAGTTAGCTGCCTACACACTACGATTTCTTTTAATTAATTTAAGATTATCTCAAGCATTTTTTTTTTTTTTATTTTTTTTTTTTTTTTTTTTTGCCGTTAGCCGGACCGCTCATGCAGCCGCATTACACTAGGCTGGTAATTTATCGTGGCCCAGAGCAGTGCCTTCGGATGCGTCGTTGGCGTCTCCTATGGTCCGGCCACAGATAATTTTAATTACATTTTTTGGAGTTATATCCTTAGCTCCTCGCGAACGTCGTCGTCGCCGCCGCCGCCGCCGCCGCACGCACGCAGAATGCGTGTGCACACGTATGCAGTAGGCGGTGGACGATGCAAGCACTCGGCTAGGTGTAGCTCGCGCCAGCCTCGCGCCGATGTAGCTCGCGCCGCCCTGGAGCTGCTGTGGGGCGGACTCACGGCTTCTCCACTGCCCTGGCAGCTAGCGGCGTTCAGATGGGAGTCGCAGTTTACTCTTGGACATGGAGGGTAGTACTGGGCTGTTGACAAGTGCTCTCGTGAATTGTCGATCCTTCCTGTTCTTGCTTTTGCGATGTTTTCGAAGGTCGCCTGTTGCCATATCGGCCCGTACCACCGTTTGTCACTCCCACAAGTGGAGCGCACACGCTGCAAGCATTTAGGCCCTTCCACTGCGGTTTTTCCTTATCGCTTCTCGGCCTTTTGGCTAAGATCAAAGTGTAGTATCTGTTCTTATCAGCTTAATGTGAGCTCATATGGACTGATTACTGCACCGGGAAGCGGTCGCGCTTATTCTCCTGTTTCAGGTCCGCGACCTGAACAATGGAGCTTGTGGTGACGCTGCCGGCGGAGGTCTTCCGCTGCCGGATCTGCTTCGTCACCAAGGCTGCCGGGAGACCTACTTTTGGCGAGTACAAGGACCACTCGGCCCTTCTCCGCCACTACAGGAGGCTGCACGACCCGGAAACGGTTCCCGTTTTCGAGTGTCAGTTTTGCGGCCGACGCGACCCGCGGCTGAAGACGCTGCGGTTACACCAGCGGCTCTGCAATGCAGATTCCGCAACCCCCGGCGCTGCCAGTCGGGGGAGAGTGAGTATGGGACACGATGCCGTGTCTGGCTCTCTGGGGCACCCAGAGAGGTCAGCCGGCGGGAGGTCACAGGCGAGGGCCCCCGAAGCTAGTAGGACAGGCCCTTCGTCCTTAGTTAGTGCTGGGCGAAAGCCACAGGCGAAAGCGGCTCGGGAAGTTAGTACCATAGGCCGCCTAGCCTTAGATAATAGAGAGGGGCTATGGCCACAGCCCAGTCCGGTCCCCGAAGCTAGTAGGACAGACCGGCTGGACTTAGGATTAACTTACGCGGCGGTCCTGACCCGCAGCAGCGTGGTGGGCTCACAGGCTGCCTTGCCCTCACCCTGTGTGAGTGTGCAGGCGTCTGCGACGCCCAGGACGGCGGTGGTTGCCACCCCCGCGTCGTGTGTACTTTGTGTGCGCACGCCGAGGAGGTCTGGCATCCCCCTGCCGACACGCTCCGCGACGTCAACCGCGTCGCCACGAGTGCCGAGCGCAAGTTCGGGAGGTGAAGGCAGCCCGCTGCCGACGCCTGCCGCCGAACGCGTCGCTCCGGCCAGAGGCGCTGTGTCCGGCGTGGGCCGCGGCTCGCCGCGGCCCGCGCCGGCCATTGCGCCCAGTGGCGTACGCTGGCCACGTCGTGCGGCTGCCGCAGGCGCCTCCCGCCCGCCATCTGTCGGGAGCGTGGGTACCGGCCTGGGACTGCCGCCCGCATTCGCTACGCCGCCAACAGATGGCTCTGCGGTGCGGGTGGGCAGTGGCAGGCAGGCTGCCTCGCTCGCCGCGACCGTTGGTGTTGTCATTCACGGCGCAGCCGCGCCGCCGGTTGACGCACCAAAGGCCGCGCGCCCGGCGGATGCACCGGATGGTGTGGTGCTTGTGCGGTCGCAGACGTACACGCGCCGCGTCTCCTCTGCCCTGCCGGCGGTTACGTCGAGTGACGCCCGTCACTCCGTCTCCGCTCAGGCAGGGAGTGCTATTAACCAAAAAGCTCCTGTTGCAGATCATGAGTGGCACGTAGTCACCCCACGGAGGGACAGACGCCGTGCTGCAGGACGCAGACCACCGCCCCCGGACCGACGGCGCATCATACCGCCCAGTCCGCGTAACAGCGGCCCGGCGCGAGCCAACGCGCCTGGGCGGCCGGCGCGAGCTACACCTCGTGTATCTCGCGCCGGCGGCAGGGCGCGGGCGACCGCTGGGCCATCTGTTGGCGGCGCGGCGAACAACAGCCGCGGTGCGCTGGGCCCGAGCGCCAGGCCGGCGCGAGCTACACCTCGAGACGCCCGGCCGGCGCGGGCTACACCGGCCACCCCTACTACCACTGCGCCATCTGGTAGCGATCGTCGGGCACCCAGTCCTCGTAACAGCGGCCCGGGGCGAGCCGGCGCGTCCGGTCAGCCGGCGCGAGCTACACCCCGTGTTTCTCGCGCCGGCGGCGGGCCGCTGGCGACCGCCGGGCCATCTGTTGGCGGCGCGGCGAACACCAGCCGCGGTGCGCCCGACCCGAGCGCCAGGCCGGCGCAAGCTACACCGGCCCCTGCTGCTACCGCTGCGCCACCTGTCACCAGCGCGGCGACCGAAAGCAGCACTGAGCGGCCCACGCCAGATGGCAGCACGGCACCACCACCGACGCAGACGACGGAGCGGCGCGACGTGAACGGAGGGACTGCAGCTGCATCTCCGAGAACTGGCAGCAAGAGGAGGAGACGCCGACGCCGTAACAACCGGCCCAGTCCTAACCTTCCGCCGCAAAACTCCCGTCCCACACCGAACCCGACCAACCCTCCTGTACCCTCCGAACAGGGCGCAACTGAGGCAGCTCCGCCCCCCCCTCCCCCGGCCGACGCTCGGCTAACGGAGAGGCAGCGGCGCTGGCTGGCGGCCCTGGAGAGCGTCCACAACCAACCGTGGGACGCATTCGTCGCGGCCGTCGAGGACTTCATCTCCGAGATCGCCGAGACGAAGCCACAACGCCAGGCAGCCGGAGGTCGACAGGATGGGCCACCAGCAGCAGCGCACCGCGGCCAGGGCCGCGCCGACGCTGCTGCCAATCCCCCTCCCCCTGCCCCTACACGCGGCCGCGGTGGGCGGCGCGGTGGACGTGGCGCACGGCGCGCGGCGGCCGCCGAGCGTCGGTACGACGCGAATGCAGCGTCTGAGATTCAGAAGCTGTACCGCGCGGACCGGCGCAAGGCGATGCAGCGCGTCCTTGGCGAGACGTCACCGTACTGCCAAATCGATGGCAGCGTGCTCACGGAGCACTTTAAAAAGATCTATGGTAAATCTGACTTCTCTGTTTCAGATGCACCAGCTGCTGTCCCGGACTTTGCCGCCACCACGCCTCCTGATGTCAGCGAGGAGGTCCTGCTGCCGATCACACCTTCAGAGGTGCAACAGCGGCTCCAGAAGGCGAGCAATACTGCTCCTGGGGCAGACGGAGTCACCTACTCGGACTTGCGACGTGAGGATCCTGGCTGCCACGTGCTAGCTAAGATATTCTCGCGCTGCTGGAAAGAGCGGAAGACTCCGGTGCAGTGGAAAATATCCACTACCGTCCTCATCCACAAGAAAGGGGACGTCTCGGACGTGACAAACTGGCGGCCTTTAGCATTGAGCTCTACCATCTCTAAGCTCTTTGCTGCAATCGTTGCGGACCGCACTTCTCTCTGGGCAGAGCGGTTGAACCTGCTCTCCCCAGAACAGAAGGGCTTCCGCACGTTTGAAGGCTGCTACGAGCACAACTTCATTGTGCAGACGGCAATTGACGATGCAAGGCGCAGGGGAGGCCAAGCATGCTTTGCTTGGCTTGATCTGGCGAATGCTTTCGGTTCAGTGCCTCACGCTCACCTCCTTGGAGTACTGAGCAGGATGGGACTACCAGAGCAATTGCACCATCTAATTGCCGACATGTACGATGGTTGCTCCACCCGCGTCCGTACATCTGACGGACTAACGGAGGAGATAGAGATCCAGGCAGGGGTCAAGCAGGGCTGTCCACTGTCGCCCATCGTCTTTAATCTCGCGCTCGAGCCGGTACTTCGCGCCGCAACCTCACTCAGAAATGAGTGTGGTATTCCGCTTAGCGGCGTCAGTGTGAGTGCACTGGCGTATGCGGACGATATCGTGCTTCTGGCGCGGGATTCAGAGGCGATGCAGACGCTCCTCAATGTTGTGGGTGAGGCGGCGACGTGGGCCGGGCTTACCTTCAAGCCGTCGAAGTGTGCCACGCTTCACATCCGCCGTCGGCAGACACTAGGCTCGGTATTCGCCCTGCAAGGGGGAGAACCAGCCGTGCTCGGTGCGGGTGACGCCTACCTCCATCTTGGCGTCCCCACCGGGTACAAAGTCACGCAGACGCCAACGGATGCGATCGCGGCAATTCGACGCGACTTGCAGCACCTGGACGCTTCCCTGCTGGCTCCCTGGCAGAAGATTGACGCTGTGCGTGTCTTTCTCCTCCCCAGGCTTGACTTTGTCATGCGGGGCGGAGCGGTACGCAAGGGGCCGCTATCTGCACTCGACAAGGCAGTGAAAGCGGCTGTCAAATCATGGCTGTTCCTCCCACAGCGTGCGTCCACCGAACAGCTGTACCTCGCGCTGGGAGAGGGAGGATGCGGCCTGACGCCGCTCGCGGACGCTGCGGACATCTCGACGATCGTCCACGGCTTCCGCATGCTGCACTGCGACGACGCCACCGTCCGCGACATCGCCTGGGCCACACTATCTACGGCCGCGCGCCGCCGACTGGGGAGGGAGCCGAGTCGTTCCGACTTGGCCACCTACCTTAGCGGCAGCACTGAGGGTGACCTCGCACGCGACGGAGGTGACATCCAGTCACTGTGGACGCGCGTCAGGAACGCCACAAGGCGCCTAGCGCCGCGTGGCGTCACCTGGCGCTGGAGTGAGCTGCTTTGTGAGTTGCAGGTGGAGGTCAACGGCCGACCCGCCATCGCTGACGACGCGGAACACGGCGGCATCGGAGGGGTGACGCAGCCGGCCACGGAGGGGACGGCGCCTGGGACTACACGACACCTCGAAGATGGCGGCGATGGACCGCAGCACGATGATGACAGCGTGGGACGCATCGCCAACACTGGCGTCGAGCATGTCCGGGTGGGAGGGGGCGCCAAACGTCTTCTCTCGCGGACGCTCCGCGAGTGTCTGAGGCAGCGCCTGCGCCACATCCTACTCAGGAAACCGGACCAGGGGAAGGTGTTTGAGTGCACCAGGGAATCCACAGCGTCCAACCACTTCATAGCGGGAGGCAAATACACCCGCTTCGCAGACTGGCGCTTTATCCATCGCGCCAGGCTCGGAGTCGTGCCTCTGAACGGTTGTCGCCGCTTTGATGGGCGGGCAAACAACAACAAAGCCTGCCGACGCTGTGGCCACAACAACGAGACGCTCCCGCACGTGATTAACGCGTGCATGGTGCACTCAGCAGCCCTGCAGTATCGCCACAACGCGGTCCTCAACCGCCTCGCGACAGCAGTCGCTGGGCGGCCAAGAAGAGGAAACACTGCTGTTCCTGACATCAGGATCAACCAAGCCGTCATAGGGGACAGCAGTGGGCTGCGTCCGGACCTCGTAATAACCGACGAGGCCGCGAAGTCTGTGACCATCGTCGATGTGACGATCCCCTTTGAAAATAGGCGGATTGCGCTCGACAACGCTCGGCAACTGAAGAAGATAAAGTACGCCGACGTTGCGCGCGGATTAGCCGCTCGCGGCTATTCTGTCACTGTCGACGCCCTGGTTGTCGGCAGTCTGGGGGCGTGGGACCGCCAGAACGATGCAGTGCTTCGGCACCTAGGCATCGCTAGCCGCTACTGCCAACTGATGCGGCGGCTGATGGTGTCTGACACCATCAAGTGGTCCCGCGACATTTACGTGGAACACATTACTGGCCACCGCCAGTATGTGTCCCCCTAGACTGTGGCATGCTCTGACGTCAGGCTGCGAGACCCTCGAGACTGCAGTCGTCGGAGAACTTCGAGGTCGGTGCCTTCGTGACGTCGGCGTCGAGATTCTCCTCCACGACGCGGGACCGCGGCGCTACACCATCTTCGCGCCGCACTGCAGCAGTGCCGAGTCAGTAGCGGTGCGTGCGGTGCTGCCTGGTGCCCCTCCCTCCGTGGTGTCCGCCGAATATGGCCCCCACCTCGGTTGGCGCGGTCCTGGGCGGCGCCAAACGTGTGCCTACTGCCCGGCAGTCTCCAGCCAGCGTGGGAAGCAACGCCCTCCTGCCACGACACCCCGGTGACGTCTGCCGCAAGGCGGACAGAGGGGAGAAGTCCGGCTGTGTGTGACCCGCCTGCGTGCGTGGCACACCAGCCGCTGGCAGCCGTGCATGTGCAGTGTGCTGTCAGGGCATGGAGAAGAATGCAATAAATAAAATAGACCCTAAAACTAGCTCCAAACTTTCCCCAGTGTGAATTATCTAAGGCCGCGCCTATCGCGGAATTAGTCTTAAGGTAATATACTTAAGCATCCGCGCCTAACGCGGTCTTCCAATATTTAAGTAGTGGGCTTAACCCACGAATTAGAATAAGATTCAAATATTTAAGTGCGGTTAGAACCGTCTACTATATATTTAACTTAAACTTTCATTAAATTTGTAAAACTCGCTTTGTATAGAGTCATGAATATTCCTTCTTAAATTTATACTTCTTAAAACTGTAACTAAGAATTATCTCGGAAAATAAAAATCTGTTCTTATCAGCTTAATGTGAGCTCATATGGACTGATTACTGCACCGGGAAGCGGTCGCGCTTATTCTCCTGTTTCAGGTCCGCGACCTGAACAATGGAGCTTGTGGTGACGCTGCCGGCGGAGGTCTTCCGCTGCCGGATCTGCTTCGTCACCAAGGCTGCCGGGAGACCTACTTTTGGCGAGTACAAGGACCACTCGGCCCTTCTCCGCCACTACAGGAGGCTGCACGACCCGGAAACGGTTCCCGTTTTCGAGTGTCAGTTTTGCGGCCGACGCGACCCGCGGCTGAAGACGCTGCGGTTACACCAGCGGCTCTGCAATGCAGATTCCGCAACCCCCGGCGCTGCCAGTCGGGGGAGAGTGAGTATGGGACACGATGCCGTGTCTGGCTCTCTGGGGCACCCAGAGAGGTCAGCCGGCGGGAGGTCACAGGCGAGGGCCCCCGAAGCTAGTAGGACAGGCCCTTCGTCCTTAGTTAGTGCTGGGCGAAAGCCACAGGCGAAAGCGGCTCGGGAAGTTAGTACCATAGGCCGCCTAGCCTTAGATAATAGAGAGGGGCTATGGCCACAGCCCAGTCCGGTCCCCGAAGCTAGTAGGACAGACCGGCTGGACTTAGGATTAACTTACGCGGCGGTCCTGACCCGCAGCAGCGTGGTGGGCTCACAGGCTGCCTTGCCCTCACCCTGTGTGAGTGTGCAGGCGTCTGCGACGCCCAGGACGGCGGTGGTTGCCACCCCCGCGTCGTGTGTACTTTGTGTGCGCACGCCGAGGAGGTCTGGCATCCCCCTGCCGACACGCTCCGCGACGTCAACCGCGTCGCCACGAGTGCCGAGCGCAAGTTCGGGAGGTGAAGGCAGCCCGCTGCCGACGCCTGCCGCCGAACGCGTCGCTCCGGCCAGAGGCGCTGTGTCCGGCGTGGGCCGCGGCTCGCCGCGGCCCGCGCCGGCCATTGCGCCCAGTGGCGTACGCTGGCCACGTCGTGCGGCTGCCGCAGGCGCCTCCCGCCCGCCATCTGTCGGGAGCGTGGGTACCGGCCTGGGACTGCCGCCCGCATTCGCTACGCCGCCAACAGATGGCTCTGCGGTGCGGGTGGGCAGTGGCAGGCAGGCTGCCTCGCTCGCCGCGACCGTTGGTGTTGTCATTCACGGCGCAGCCGCGCCGCCGGTTGACGCACCAAAGGCCGCGCGCCCGGCGGATGCACCGGATGGTGTGGTGCTTGTGCGGTCGCAGACGTACACGCGCCGCGTCTCCTCTGCCCTGCCGGCGGTTACGTCGAGTGACGCCCGTCACTCCGTCTCCGCTCAGGCAGGGAGTGCTATTAACCAAAAAGCTCCTGTTGCAGATCATGAGTGGCACGTAGTCACCCCACGGAGGGACAGACGCCGTGCTGCAGGACGCAGACCACCGCCCCCGGACCGACGGCGCATCATACCGCCCAGTCCGCGTAACAGCGGCCCGGCGCGAGCCAACGCGCCTGGGCGGCCGGCGCGAGCTACACCTCGTGTATCTCGCGCCGGCGGCAGGGCGCGGGCGACCGCTGGGCCATCTGTTGGCGGCGCGGCGAACAACAGCCGCGGTGCGCTGGGCCCGAGCGCCAGGCCGGCGCGAGCTACACCTCGAGACGCCCGGCCGGCGCGGGCTACACCGGCCACCCCTACTACCACTGCGCCATCTGGTAGCGATCGTCGGGCACCCAGTCCTCGTAACAGCGGCCCGGGGCGAGCCGGCGCGTCCGGTCAGCCGGCGCGAGCTACACCCCGTGTTTCTCGCGCCGGCGGCGGGCCGCTGGCGACCGCCGGGCCATCTGTTGGCGGCGCGGCGAACACCAGCCGCGGTGCGCCCGACCCGAGCGCCAGGCCGGCGCAAGCTACACCGGCCCCTGCTGCTACCGCTGCGCCACCTGTCACCAGCGCGGCGACCGAAAGCAGCACTGAGCGGCCCACGCCAGATGGCAGCACGGCACCACCACCGACGCAGACGACGGAGCGGCGCGACGTGAACGGAGGGACTGCAGCTGCATCTCCGAGAACTGGCAGCAAGAGGAGGAGACGCCGACGCCGTAACAACCGGCCCAGTCCTAACCTTCCGCCGCAAAACTCCCGTCCCACACCGAACCCGACCAACCCTCCTGTACCCTCCGAACAGGGCGCAACTGAGGCAGCTCCGCCCCCCCCTCCCCCGGCCGACGCTCGGCTAACGGAGAGGCAGCGGCGCTGGCTGGCGGCCCTGGAGAGCGTCCACAACCAACCGTGGGACGCATTCGTCGCGGCCGTCGAGGACTTCATCTCCGAGATCGCCGAGACGAAGCCACAACGCCAGGCAGCCGGAGGTCGACAGGATGGGCCACCAGCAGCAGCGCACCGCGGCCAGGGCCGCGCCGACGCTGCTGCCAATCCCCCTCCCCCTGCCCCTACACGCGGCCGCGGTGGGCGGCGCGGTGGACGTGGCGCACGGCGCGCGGCGGCCGCCGAGCGTCGGTACGACGCGAATGCAGCGTCTGAGATTCAGAAGCTGTACCGCGCGGACCGGCGCAAGGCGATGCAGCGCGTCCTTGGCGAGACGTCACCGTACTGCCAAATCGATGGCAGCGTGCTCACGGAGCACTTTAAAAAGATCTATGGTAAATCTGACTTCTCTGTTTCAGATGCACCAGCTGCTGTCCCGGACTTTGCCGCCACCACGCCTCCTGATGTCAGCGAGGAGGTCCTGCTGCCGATCACACCTTCAGAGGTGCAACAGCGGCTCCAGAAGGCGAGCAATACTGCTCCTGGGGCAGACGGAGTCACCTACTCGGACTTGCGACGTGAGGATCCTGGCTGCCACGTGCTAGCTAAGATATTCTCGCGCTGCTGGAAAGAGCGGAAGACTCCGGTGCAGTGGAAAATATCCACTACCGTCCTCATCCACAAGAAAGGGGACGTCTCGGACGTGACAAACTGGCGGCCTTTAGCATTGAGCTCTACCATCTCTAAGCTCTTTGCTGCAATCGTTGCGGACCGCACTTCTCTCTGGGCAGAGCGGTTGAACCTGCTCTCCCCAGAACAGAAGGGCTTCCGCACGTTTGAAGGCTGCTACGAGCACAACTTCATTGTGCAGACGGCAATTGACGATGCAAGGCGCAGGGGAGGCCAAGCATGCTTTGCTTGGCTTGATCTGGCGAATGCTTTCGGTTCAGTGCCTCACGCTCACCTCCTTGGAGTACTGAGCAGGATGGGACTACCAGAGCAATTGCACCATCTAATTGCCGACATGTACGATGGTTGCTCCACCCGCGTCCGTACATCTGACGGACTAACGGAGGAGATAGAGATCCAGGCAGGGGTCAAGCAGGGCTGTCCACTGTCGCCCATCGTCTTTAATCTCGCGCTCGAGCCGGTACTTCGCGCCGCAACCTCACTCAGAAATGAGTGTGGTATTCCGCTTAGCGGCGTCAGTGTGAGTGCACTGGCGTATGCGGACGATATCGTGCTTCTGGCGCGGGATTCAGAGGCGATGCAGACGCTCCTCAATGTTGTGGGTGAGGCGGCGACGTGGGCCGGGCTTACCTTCAAGCCGTCGAAGTGTGCCACGCTTCACATCCGCCGTCGGCAGACACTAGGCTCGGTATTCGCCCTGCAAGGGGGAGAACCAGCCGTGCTCGGTGCGGGTGACGCCTACCTCCATCTTGGCGTCCCCACCGGGTACAAAGTCACGCAGACGCCAACGGATGCGATCGCGGCAATTCGACGCGACTTGCAGCACCTGGACGCTTCCCTGCTGGCTCCCTGGCAGAAGATTGACGCTGTGCGTGTCTTTCTCCTCCCCAGGCTTGACTTTGTCATGCGGGGCGGAGCGGTACGCAAGGGGCCGCTATCTGCACTCGACAAGGCAGTGAAAGCGGCTGTCAAATCATGGCTGTTCCTCCCACAGCGTGCGTCCACCGAACAGCTGTACCTCGCGCTGGGAGAGGGAGGATGCGGCCTGACGCCGCTCGCGGACGCTGCGGACATCTCGACGATCGTCCACGGCTTCCGCATGCTGCACTGCGACGACGCCACCGTCCGCGACATCGCCTGGGCCACACTATCTACGGCCGCGCGCCGCCGACTGGGGAGGGAGCCGAGTCGTTCCGACTTGGCCACCTACCTTAGCGGCAGCACTGAGGGTGACCTCGCACGCGACGGAGGTGACATCCAGTCA
>NC_064643.1:129676077-129696077 GCF_023864345.2 Schistocerca serialis cubense
CTTGTCGTAGTTGTCGATGTGCCCAGTAGTTAGCTGCCTACACACTACGATTTCTTTTAATTAATTTAAGATTATCTCAAGCATTTTTTTTTTTTTTATTTTTTTTTTTTTTTTTTTTTGCCGTTAGCCGGACCGCTCATGCAGCCGCATTACACTAGGCTGGTAATTTATCGTGGCCCAGAGCAGTGCCTTCGGATGCGTCGTTGGCGTCTCCTATGGTCCGGCCACAGATAATTTTAATTACATTTTTTGGAGTTATATCCTTAGCTCCTCGCGAACGTCGTCGTCGCCGCCGCCGCCGCCGCCGCACGCACGCAGAATGCGTGTGCACACGTATGCAGTAGGCGGTGGACGATGCAAGCACTCGGCTAGGTGTAGCTCGCGCCAGCCTCGCGCCGATGTAGCTCGCGCCGCCCTGGAGCTGCTGTGGGGCGGACTCACGGCTTCTCCACTGCCCTGGCAGCTAGCGGCGTTCAGATGGGAGTCGCAGTTTACTCTTGGACATGGAGGGTAGTACTGGGCTGTTGACAAGTGCTCTCGTGAATTGTCGATCCTTCCTGTTCTTGCTTTTGCGATGTTTTCGAAGGTCGCCTGTTGCCATATCGGCCCGTACCACCGTTTGTCACTCCCACAAGTGGAGCGCACACGCTGCAAGCATTTAGGCCCTTCCACTGCGGTTTTTCCTTATCGCTTCTCGGCCTTTTGGCTAAGATCAAAGTGTAGTATCTGTTCTTATCAGCTTAATATGGGCTGATATGGGCTGATTTCTGCACCGGGAAGCGGTCGCTTTTATTCTCCTGTTTCAGGTCCGCGACCTGAACAATGGAGCTTGTGGTGACGCTGCCGGCGGAGGTCTTCCGCTGCCGGATCTGCTTCGTCACCAAGGCTGCAGGCAGGCCAACTTTTGGGGAGTACAAGGACCACTCGGCCCTTCTCCGCCACTACAGGAGGCTGCATGACCCGGAAACGGTTCCCGTTTTCGAGTGTCAGTTTTGCGGCCGACGCGACCCGCGGCTGAAGACGCTGCGGCTACACCAGCGGCTCTGCAATGCAGATTCCGCAACCCCCGGCGCTGCCAGTCGGGGGATAGTGAGTATGGGACACGATGCCGTGTCTGGCTCTCTGGGGCACCCAGAGAGGTCAGCCGGCGGGAGGTCACAGGCGAGGGCCCCCGAAGCTAGTAGGACAGGCCCTTCGTCCTTAGTTAGTGCTGGGCGCAAGCCACAGGCGAAAGCGGCTCGGGAAGCTAGTACCATAGGCCGCCTAGCCTTAGATAATAGAGAGGGGCTATGGCCACAGCCCAGTCCGGTCCCCGAAGCTAGTAGGACAGACCGGCTGGACTTAGGTTTAACATACGCGGCGGTCCTGACCCGCAGCAGCGTGGTGGGCTCACAGGCTGCCTTGCCCTCACCCTGTGTGAGTGTGCAGGCGTCTGCGACGCCCAGGACGGCGGTGGTTGCCACCCCCGCGTCGTGTGTACTTTGTGTGCGCACGCCGAGGAGGTCTGGCATCCCACTGCCGACACGCTCCGCGACGTCAACCGCGTCGCCACGAGTGCCGAGCGCAAGTTCGGGAGGTGAAGGCAGCACGCTGCCGACGCCTGCCGCCGAACGCGTCGCTCCGGCCAGAGGCGCAGTGTCCCGCATGGGCCGCGGCTCGCCGCCGCCCGCGCCGGCCATTGCACCCAGTGGCGTACGCTGGCCACGTCGTGCGGCTGCCGCAGGCGCCTCCCGCCCGCCATCTGTCGGGAGCGTGGGTACCGGCCTGGGACTGCCGCCCGCATTCGCTACGCCGCCAACAGGTGGCTCTGCGGTGCGGGTGGGCAGTGGCAGGCAGGCTGCCTCGCTCGCCGCGACCGTTGGTGTTGTCATTCACGGCGCAGCCGCGCCGCCGGTTGACGCACCAAAGGCCGCGCGCCCGGCTGATGCACCGGATGGTGTGGTGCTTGTGCGGTCGCAGACGTACACGCGCCGCGTTTCCTCTGCCCTGCCGGCGGTTACGTCGAGTGACGCCCGTCACTCCGTCTCCGTTCAGGCAGGGAGTGCTACTAAACAAGCAGCCTCTGTTTCAGATAACGAGTGGCACGTAGTCACCCCAAGGAGGGACAGACGCCGTGCTGCAGGACGCAGACCACCGCCCCCGGACCGACGGCGCATCATACCGCCCAGTCCGCGTAACAGCGGTCCGGCGCGAGCCAACGCGCCTGGGCGGCCGGCGCGAGCTACACCTCGTGTATCTCGCGCCGGCGGCAGGGCGCGGGCGACCGCTGGGCCATCTGTTGGCGGCGCGGCGAACAACAGCCGCGGTGCGCTGGGCCCGAGCGCCAGGCCGGCGCGAGCTACACCTCGAGACGCCCGGCCGGCGCGGGCTACAGCGGCCACCCCTACGACCACTGAGCCATCTGGTAGCGATCGTCGGGCACCCAGTCCGCGTAGCAGCGGCCCGGGGCGAGCCGGCGCGTCCGGTCAGCCGGCGCGAGCTACACCCCGTGTTTCTCGCGCCGGCGGCGGGCCGCTGGCGACCGCCGGGCCATCTGTTGGCGGCGCGCCGAACACCAGCCGCGGTGCGCCCGACCCGAGCGCCAGGCCGGCGCAAGCTACACCGGCCCCTGCTGCTACCGCTGCGCCACCTGTCACCAGCGCGGCGATCGAAAGCAGCACTGAGAGGCCCACGCCAGATGGCAGCACGGCACCACCACCGACGCAGACGACGGAGCGGCGCGACGTGAACGGAGGGACTGCAGCTGCGTCTCCGAGAACTGGCAGCAAGAGGAGGAGACGCCGACGCCGTAACAACCGGCCCAGTCCCAACCTCCCGCCGCAAGGCTCCCGTCCTATACCAGACCTGACAGGCCCCCCTGTACCCTCCGAACAGGGCGCAACTGAGGCAGCTCCGCCCCCCCCCTCCCCCGGCCGACGCTCGGCTAACGGAGAGGCAGCGGCGCTGGCTGGCGGCCCTGGAGAGCGTCCACAACCAACCGTGGGACGCATTCGTCGCGGCCGTCGAGGATTTCATCGCCGAGATCGCCGAGACGAAGCCACAACGCCAGGCAGCCGGAGGTCGACAGGATGGGCCACCAGCAGCAGCGCACCGCGGCCAGGGCCGCGCCGACGCTGCTGCCAATCCCCCTCCCCCTGCCCCTACACGCGGCCGCGGTGGGCGGCGCGGTGGACGTGGCGCACGGCGCGCGGCGGCCGCCGAGCGTCGGTACGACGCGAATGCAGCGTCTGAGATTCAGAAGCTGTACCGCGCGGACCGGCGCAAGGCGATGCAGCGCGTCCTTGGCGAGACGTCACCGTACTGCCAAATCGATGGCAGCGTGCTCACGGAGCACTTTAAAAAGATCTATGGTAAATCTGACTTCTCTCTTTCAGATGCACCAGCTGCTGCCCCGGACTTTGCCGCCACCACGCCTCCTGATGTCAGCGAGGAGGTCCTGCTGCCGATCACACCTTCAGAGGTGCAACAGCGGCTCCAGAAGGCGAGCAATACTGCTCCTGGGGCAGACGGAGTCACCTACTCGGACTTGCGACGTGAGGATCCTGGCTGCCACGTGCTAGCTAAGATCTTCTCGCGCTGCTGGAAAGAGCGGAAGACTCCGGTGCAGTGGAAAATATCCACTACCGTCCTCATCCACAAGAAAGGGGACGTCTCGGACGTGACAAACTGGCGGCCTTTAGCATTGAGCTCTACCATCTCTAAGCTCTTTGCTGCAATCGTTGCGGACCGCACTTCTCTCTGGGCAGAGCGGTTGAACCTGCTCTCCCCAGAACAGAAGGGCTTCCGCACGTTTGAAGGCTGCTACGAGCACAACTTCATTGTGCAGACGGCAATTGATGATGCAAGGCGCAGGGGAGGCCAAGCATGCTTTGCTTGGCTTGATCTGGCGAATGCTTTCGGTTCAGTGCCTCACGCTCACCTCCTTGGAGTACTGAGCAGGATGGGACTACCAGAGCAATTGCACCGTCTAATTGCCGACATGTACGATGGTTGCTCCACCCGCGTCCGCACATCTGACGGACTAACGGAGGAGATAGAGATCCAGGCGGGGGTCAAGCAGGGCTGTCCACTGTCGCCCATCGTCTTTAATCTCGCGCTCGAGCCGGTACTTCGCGCCGCAACCTCACTCAGACATGAGTGTGGTATTCCGCTTAGCGGCGTCAGTGTGAGTGCACTGGCGTATGCGGACGATATCGTGCTTCTGGCGCGGGATTCAGAGGCGATGCAGACGCTCCTCAATGTTGTGGGTGAGGCGGCGACGTGGGCCGGGCTTACCTTCAAGCCGTCGAAGTGTGCCACGCTTCACATCCGCCGTCGGCAGACACTAGGCTCGGTATTCGCCCTGCAAGGGGGAGAACCAGCCGTGCTCGGTGCGGGTGACGCCTACCTCCATCTTGGCGTTCCCACCGGGTACAAAGTCACGCAGACGCCAACGGATGCGATCGCGGCAATTCGACGCGACTTGCAGCACCTGGACGCTTCCCTGCTGGCTCCCTGGCAGAAGATTGACGCTGTGCGTGTCTTTCTCCTCCCTAGGCTTGACTTTGTCATGCGGGGCGGAGCGGTACGCAAGGGGCCGCTATCTGCACTCGACAAGGCAGTGAAAGCGGCTGTCAAATCATGGCTGTTCCTCCCACAGCGTGCGTCCACCGAACAGCTGTACCTCGCGCTGGGAGAGGGAGGATGCGGCCTGACGCCGCTCGCGGACGCTGCGGACATTTCCACCATCGTCCATGGCTTCCGCATGCTGCACTGCGACGACGCCACCGTCCGCGACATCGCCTGGGCCACTCTAACTACGGCCGCGCGCCGCCGACTGGGGAGGGAGCCGAGTCGTTCCGACTTGGCCACCTACCTTAGCGGCAGCACTGAGGGTGACCTCGCACGCGACGGAGGTGACATCCAGTCACTGTGGACGCGCGTCAGGAACGCCACAAGGCGCCTAGCGCCGCGTGGCGTCACCTGGCGCTGGAGTGAGCTGCTTTCTGAGTTGCAGGTGGAGGTCGGCGGCCGACCCGCCATCGCTGACGACGCGGAACACGGCGGCATCGGAGGGGTGACGCAGCCGGCCACGGAGGGGGCGGCGCCTGGGACTACACGACACCTCGAAGATGGCGGCGATGGACCGCAACACGATGTTGACAGCGTGGGACGCACCGCCAACACTGGCGTCGAGCATGTCCGGGTGGGAGGGGGCGCCAAACGTCTTCTCTCGCGGACGCTCCGCGAGTGTCTGAGGCAGCGCCTGCGCCACATTCTACTCAGGAAACCGGACCAGGGGAAGGTGTTTGAGTGCACCAGGGAGTCCACAGCGTCCAACCACTTCATAGCGGGAGGCAAATACACCCGCTTCGCAGACTGGCGCTTTATCCATCGCGCCAGGCTCGGAGTCGTGCCTCTGAACGGTTGTCGCCGCTTTGATGGGCGGGCCAACAACAACAAAGCCTGCCGACGCTGTGGCCACAACAACGAGACGCTCCCGCACGTAATTAACGCGTGCATGGTGCACTCAGCAGCCCTGCAGTATCGCCACAACGCGGTCCTCAACCGCCTCGCGACAGCAGTCGCAGGGCGGCCAAGAAGAGGAAACACTGCTGTTCCTGACATCAGGATCAACCAAGCCGTCATAGGGGACAGCAGTGGGCTGCGTCCGGACCTCGTAATAACGGACGAGGTCGCGAAGACTGTAACCATCGTTGATGTGACAATCCCCTTCGAGAACAGGCGGATTGCGCTCGACAACGCTCGGCAACTGAAGAGGATAAAGTACGCCGACGTTGCGCGCGGATTAGCCGCTCGCGGCTATTCCGTCACTGTCGACGCCCTGGTTGTCGGCAGTCTGGGGGCGTGGGACCGCCAGAACGATGCAGTGCTTCGGCACCTAGGCATCGCTAGCCGCTACTGCCAACTGATGCGGCGGCTGATGGTGTCTGACACCATCAAGTGGTCCCGCGACATTTACGTGGAACACATTACTGGCCACCGCCAGTATGTGTCCCCCTAGACTGTGGCATGCTCTGACGTCAGGCTGCGAGACCTTCGAGACTGCAGTCGTCGGAGAACTTCGAGGTCGGTGCCTTCGTGACGTCGGCGTCGAGATTCTCCTCCACGACGCGGGGCCGCGGCGCTACACCATCTTCGCGCCGCACTGCAGCAGTGCCGAGTCAGTAGCGGTGCGTGCGGTGCTGCCTGGTGCCCCTCCCTCCGTGGTGTCCGCCGAATATGGCCCCCACCTCGGTTGGCGCGGTGCTGGGCGGCGCCGAACGTGTGCCTACTGCCCGGCAGTCTCCAGCCAGCGTGGGAAGCAACGCCCTCCCGCCACGACACCCCGGTGACGTCTGCCGCAAGGCGGACAGAGGGGAGAAGTCCGGCTGTGTGTGACCCGCCTGCGTGCGTGGCACACCAGCCGCTGGCAGCCGTGCATGTGCAGTGTGCTGTCAGGGCATGGAGAAGAATGCAATAAATAAAATAGACCCTAAAACTAGGTCCAAACTTTCCCCAGTGTGAACTATCTAAGGCCGCGCCTATCGCGGAATTAATCTTAAGGTAATATACTTAGGCATCCGCGCCTAACGCGGTCTTCCAATATCTAAGTAGTGGGCTTAACCCACGAATTAGAATAAGATTCAACTATTTAAGTGCGGTTAGAACCGTTTACTATATATTTTAACTTAAAATTTTCATTAAATTTGTAATACTCGATTTATATAGAGTCATGAATATTCTTTCTTAAATTTATACTTCTTAAAACTGTAACTAAGAATTATCTCGGAAAATAAAAATCTGTTCTTATCAGCTTAATATCTGATACGTCCTGCATCGCAGGACCAGATTATTAAACTCATTTTTGGCTCATGACGGAGTGCTAGGGGCTTGCTCCACCTCTGTCGCGGGTTGGCCCGGCATTGCAGTACCGCCGGGATCGGCCCACCTAAAATTAATTAAAACACAGACTGAAATGAGTTAATATTCTGCAGTGGTCAGATATTCCGCTGGTAGCTAAACTTGTCGTAGTTGTCGATGTGCCCAGTAGTTAGCTGCCTACACACTACGATTTCTTTTAATTAATTTAAGATTATCTCAAGCATTTTTTTTTTTTTTTTTTTTTTTTTTTTTTTTTTTTTTTTTGCCGTTAGCCGGACCGCTCATGCAGCCGCATTACACTAGGCTGGTAATTTATCGTGGCCCAGAGCAGTGCCTTCGGATGCGTCGTTGGCGTCTCCTATGGTCCGGCCACAGATAATTTTAATTACATTTTTTGGAGTTATATCCTTAGCTCCTCGCGAACGTCGTCGTCGCCGCCGCACGCACGCAGAATGCGTGTGCGCACACACACACACACACACACGTATGCAGTAGGCGGTGGACGATGCAAGCACTCGGCTAGGTGTAGCTCGCGCCAGCCTCGCGCCGATGTAGCTCGCGCCGCCCTGGAGCTGCTGTGGGGCGGACTCACGGCTTCTCCACTGCCCTGGCAGCTAGCGGCGTTCAGATGGGAGTCGCAGTTTACTCTTGGACATGGAGGGTAGTACTGGGCTGTTGACAAGTGCTCTCGTGAATTGTCGATCCTTCCTGTTCTTGCTTTTGCGATGTTTTCGAAGGTCGCCTGTTGCCATATCGGCCCGTACCACCGTTTGTCACTCCCACAAGTGGAGCGCACACGCTGCAAGCATTTAGGCCCTTCCACTGCGGTTTTTCCTTATCGCTTCTCGGCCTTTTGGCTAAGATCAAAGTGTAGTATCTGTTCTTATCAGCTTAATATCTGATACGTCCTGCATCGCAGGACCAGATTATTAAACTCATTTTTGGCTCATGACGGAGTGCTAGGGGCTTGCTCCACCTCTGTCGCGGGTTGGCCCGGCATTGCAGTACCGCCGGGATCGGCCCACCTAAAATTAATTAAAACACAGACTGAAATGAGTTAATATTCTGCAGTGGTCAGATATTCCGCTGGTAGCTAAACTTGTCGTAGTTGTCGATGTGCCCAGTAGTTAGCTGCCTACACACTACGATTTCTTTTAATTAATTTAAGATTATCTCAAGCATTTTTTTTTTTTTTTTTTTTTTTTTTTTTTTTTTTTTTTTTTTTTTTTTTTTGCCGTTAGCCGGACCGCTCATGCAGCCGCATTACACTAGGCTGGTAATTTATCGTGGCCCAGAGCAGTGCCTTCGGATGCGTCGTTGGCGTCTCCTATGGTCCGGCCACAGATAATTTTAATTACATTTTTTGGAGTTATATCCTTAGCTCCTCGCGAACGTCGTCGTCGCCGCCGCCGCCGCCGCCGCACGCACGCAGAATGCGTGTGCACACGTATGCAGTAGGCGGTGGACGATGCAAGCACTCGGCTAGGTGTAGCTCGCGCCAGCCTCGCGCCGATGTAGCTCGCGCCAGCCTGGAGCTGCTGTGGGGCGGACTCACGGCTTCTCCACTGCCCTGGCAGCTAGCGGCGTTCAAATGGGAGTCGCAGATTACTCTTGGACATGGACGGTAGTACTGGGCTGTTGACGAGTGCTCTCGTGAATTGTCGATCCTTCCTGTTCTTGCTTTTGCGATGTTTTCGACGGTCGCCTGTTGCCATATCGGCCCGTACCACCGTTTGTCACTCCCACAAGTGGAGCGCACACGCTGCAAGCATTTAGGCCCTTCCACTGCGGTTTTTCCTTATCGCTTCTCGGCCTTTTGGCTAAGATCAAAGTGTAGTATCTGTTCTTATCAGCTTAATATGGGCTGATATGGGCTGATTTCTGCACCGGGAAGCGGTCGCTTTTATTCTCCTGTTTCAGGTCCGCGACCTGAACAATGGAGCTTGTGGTGACGCTGCCGGCGGAGGTCTTCCGCTGCCGGATCTGCTTCGTCACCAAGGCTGCCGGGAGACCTACTTTTGGCGAGTACAAGGACCACTCGGCCCTTCTCCGCCACTATAGGAGGCTGCACGACCCGGAAACGGTTCCCGTTTTCGAGTGTCTGTTTTGCGGCCGACGCGACCCGCGGCTGAAGACGCTGCGGTTACACCAGCGGCTCTGCAATGCAGATTCCGCAACCCCCGGCGCTGCCAGTCGGGGGAGAGTGAGTATGGGACACGATGCCGTGTCTGGCTCTCTGGGGCACCCAGAGAGGTCAGCCGGCGGGAGGTCACAGGCGAGGGCCCCCGAAGCTAGTAGGACAGGCCCTTCGTCCTTAGTTAGTGCTGGGCGCAAGCCACAGGCGAAAGCGGCTCGGGAAGCTAGTACCATAGGCCGCCTAGCCTTAGATAATAGAGAGGGGCTATGGCCACAGCCCAGTCCGGTCCCCGAAGCTAGTAGGACAGACCGGCTGGACTTAGGATTAACTTACGCGGCGGTCCTGACCCGCAGCAGCGTGGTGGGCTCACAGGCTGCCTTGCCCTCACCCTGTGTGAGTGTGCAGGCGTCTGCGACGCCCAGGACGGCGGTGGTTGCCACCCCCGCGTCGTGTGTACTTTGTGTGCGCACGCCGAGGAGGTCTGGCATCCCCCTGCCGACACGCTCCGCGACGTCAACCGCGTCGCCACGAGTGCCGAGCGCAAGTTCGGGAGGTGAAGGCAGCCCGCTGCCGACGCCTGCCGCCGAACGCGTCGCTCCGGCCAGAGGCGCTGTGTCCGGCATGGGCCGCGGCTCGCCGCGGCCCGCGCCGGCCATTGCACCCAGTGGCGTACGCTGGCCACGTCGTGCGGCTGCCTCAGGCGCCTCCCGCCCGCCATCTGTCGGGAGCGTGGGTACCGGCCTGGGACTGCCGCCCGCATTCGCTACGCCGCCAACAGGTGGCTCTGCGGTGCGGGTGGGCAGTGGCAGGCAGGCTGCCTCGCTCGCCGCGACCGTTGGTGTTGTCATTCACGGCGCAGCCGCGCCGCCGGTTGACGCACCAAAGGCCGCGCGCCCGGCGGATGCACCGGATGGTGTGGTGCTTGTGCGGTCGCAGACGTACACGCGCCGCGTTTCCTCTGCCCTGCCGGCGGTTACGTCGAGTGACGCCCGTCACTCCGTCTCCGCTCAGGCAGGGAGTGCTAATAACCAAAAAGCTCCTGTTGCAGATCATGAGTGGCACGTAGTCACCCCACGGAGGGACAGACGCCGTGCTGCAGGACGCAGACCACCGCCCCCGGACCGACGGCGCATCATACCGCCCAGTCCGCGTAGCAGCGGCCCGGCGCGAGCCAACGCGCCTGGGCGGCCGGCGCGAGCTACACCTCGTGTATCTCGCGCCGGCGGCAGGGCGCGGGCGACCGCTGGGCCATCTGTTGGCGGCGCGGCGAACAACAGCCGCGGTGCGCCGGGCCCGAGCGCCAGGCCGGCGCGAGCTACACCTCGAGACGCCCGGCCGGCGCGGGCTACACCGGCCACCCCTACGACCACTGCGCCATCTGGTAGCGATCGTCGGGCACCCAGTCCGCGTAGCAGCGGCCCGGGGCGAGCCGGCGCGTCCGGTCAGCCGGCGCGAGCTACACCCCGTGTTTCTCGCGCCGGCGGCGGACCGCTGGTGACCGCCGGGCCATCTGTTGGCGGCGCGGCGAACACCAGCCGCGGAGCGCCCGACCCGAGCGCCAGGCCGGCGCAAGCTACACCGGCCCCTGCTGCTACCGCTGCGCCACCTGTCACCAGCGCGGCGATCGAAAGCAGCACTGAGCGGCCCACGCCAGATGGCAGCACGGCACCACCACCGACGCAGACGACGGAGCGGCGCGACGTGAACGGAGGGACTGCAGCTGCGTCTCCGAGAACTGGCAGCAAGAAGAGGAGACGCCGACGCCGTAACACCCGGCCCAGTCCCAACCTCCCGCCGCAAGGCTCCCGTCCTACACCAGACCTGACAGGCCCCCCTGTACCCTCCGAACAGGGCGCAACTGAGGCAGCTCCGCCCCCCCCTCCCCCGGCCGACGCTCGGCTAACGGAGAGGCAGCGGCGCTGGCTGGCGGCCCTGGAGAGCGTCCACAACCAACCGTGGGACGCATTCGTCGCGGCCGTCGAGGATTTCATCGCCGAGATCGCCGAGACGAAGCCACAACGCCAGGCAGCCGGATGTCGACAGGATGGGCCACCAGCAGCAGCGCACCGCGGCCAGGGCCGCGCCGACGCTGCTGCCAATCCCCCTCCCCCTGCCCCTACACGCGGCCGCGGTGGGCGGCGCGGTGGACGTGGCGCACGGCGCGCGGCGGCCGCTGAGCGTCGGTACGACGCGAATGCAGCGTCTGAGATTCAGAAGCTGTACCGCGCGGACCGGCGCAAGGCGATGCAGCGCGTCCTTGGCGAGACGTCGCCGTACTGCCAAATCGATGGCAACGTGCTCACGGAGCACTTTAAGGTAATATACTCTAAATCCGACTTTTCCGTTACAGATGCACCAGCTGCTGTCCCGGACTTTGCCGCCACCACGCCTCCTGATGTCAGCGAGGAGGTCCTGCTGCCGATCACACCTTCAGAGGTGCAACAGCGGCTCCAGAAGGCGAGCAATACTGCTCCTGGGGCAGACGGAGTCACCTACTCGGACTTGCGACGTGAGGATCCTGGCTGCCACGTGCTAGCTAAGATCTTCTCGCGCTGCTGGAAAGAGCGGAAGACTCCGGTGCAGTGGAAAATATCCACTACCGTCCTCATCCACAAGAAAGGGGACGTCTCGGACGTGACAAACTGGCGGCCTTTAGCATTGAGCTCTACCATCTCTAAGCTCTTTGCTGCAATCGTTGCGGACCGCACTTCTCTCTGGGCAGAGCGGTTGAACCTGCTCTCCCCAGAACAGAAGGGCTTCCGCACGTTTGAAGGCTGCTACGAGCACAACTTCATTGTGCAGACGGCAATTGACGATGCAAGGCGCAGGGGAGGCCAAGCATGCTTTGCTTGGCTTGATCTGGCGAATGCTTTCGGCTCAGTGCCTCACGCTCACCTCCTTGGAGTACTGAGCAGGATGGGACTACCAGAGCAATTGCACCGTCTAATTGCCGACATGTACGATGGTTGCTCCACCCGCGTCCGTACATCTGACGGACTAACGGAGGAGATAGAGATCCAGGCGGGGGTCAAGCAGGGCTGTCCACTGTCGCCCATCGTCTTTAATCTCGCGCTCGAGCCGGTACTTCGCGCCGCAACCTCACTCAGAAATGAGTGTGGTATTCCGCTTAGCGGCGTCAGTGTGAGTGCACTGGCGTATGCGGACGATATCGTGCTTCTGGCGCGGGATTCAGAGGCGATGCAGACGCTCCTCAATGTTGTGGGTGAGGCGGCGACGTGGGCCGGGCTTACCTTCAAGCCGTCGAAGTGTGCCACGCTACACATCCGCCGTCGGCAGACACTAGGCTCGGTATTCGCCCTGCAAGGGGGAGAACCAGCCGTGCTCGGTGCGGGTGACGCCTACCTCCATCTTGGCGTTCCCACCGGGTACAAAGTCACGCAGACGCCAACGGATGCGATCGCGGCAATTCGACGCGACTTGCAGCACCTGGACGCTTCCCTGCTGGCTCCCTGGCAGAAGATTGACGCTGTGCGTGTCTTTCTCCTCCCTAGGCTTGACTTTGTCATGCGGGGCGGAGCGGTACGCAAGGGGCCGCTATCTGCACTCGACAAGGCAGTGAAAGCGGCTGTCAAATCATGGCTGTTCCTCCCACAGCGTGCGTCCACCGAACAGCTGTACCTCGCGCTGGGAGAGGGAGGATGCGGCCTGACGCCGCTCGCGGACGCTGCGGACATCTCCACCATCGTCCACGGCTTCCGCATGCTGCACTGCGACGACGCCACCGTCCGCGACATCGCCTGGGCCACTCTAACTACGGCCGCGCGCCGCCGACTGGGGAGGGAGCCGAGTCGTTCCGACTTGGCCACCTACCTTAGCGGCAGCACTGAGGGTGACCTCGCACGCGACGGAGGTGACATCCAGTCACTGTGGACGCGCGTCAGGAACGCCACAAGGCGCCTAGCGCCGCGTGGCGTCACCTGGCGCTGGAGTGAGCTGCTTTCTGAGTTGCAGGTGGAGGTCGGCGGCCGACCCGCCATCGCTGACGACGCGGAACACGGCGGCATCGGAGGGGTGACGCAGCCGGCCACGGAGGGGGCGGCGCCTGGGACTACACGACACCTCGAAGATGGCGGCGATGGACCGCAGCACGATGATGACAGCGTGGGACGCACCGCCAACACTGGCGTCGAGCATGTCCGGGTGGGAGGGGGCGCCAAACGTCTTCTCTCGCGGACGCTCCGCGAGTGTCTGAGGCAGCGCCTGCGCCACATCCTACTCAGGAAACCGGACCAGGGGAAGGTGTTCGAGTGCACCAGGGAATCCACAGCGTCCAACCACTTCATAGCGGGAGGCAAATACACCCGCTTCGCAGACTGGCGCTTTATCCATCGCGCCAGGCTCGGAGTCGTGCCTCTGAACGGTTGTCGCCGCTTTGATGGGCGGGCCAACAACAACAAAGCCTGCCGACGCTGTGGCCACAACAACGAGACGCTCCCGCACGTAATTAACGCGTGCATGGTGCACTCAGCAGCCCTGCAGTATCGCCACAACGCGGTCCTCAACCGCCTCGCGACAGCAGTCGCAGGGCGGCCAAGAAGAGGAAACACTGCTGTTCCTGACATCAGGATCAACCAAGCCGTCATAGGGGACAGCAGTGGGCTGCGTCCGGACCTCGTAATAACGGACGAGGTCGCGAAGACTGTAACCATCGTCGATGTGACAATCCCCTTCGAGAACAGGCGGATTGCGCTCGACAACGCTCGGCAACTGAAGAGGATAAAGTACGCCGACGTTGCGCGCGGATTAGCCGCTCGCGGCTATTCCGTCACTGTCGACGCCCTGGTTGTCGGCAGTCTGGGGGCGTGGGACCGCCAGAACGATGCAGTGCTTCGGCACCTAGGCATCGCTAGCCGCTACTGCCAACTGATGCGGCGGCTGATGGTGTCTGACACCATCAAGTGGTCCCGCGACATTTACGTGGAACACATTACTGGCCACCGCCAGTATGTGTCCCCCTAGACTGTGGCATGCTCTGACGTCAGGCTGCGAGACCTTCGAGACTGCAGTCGTCGGAGAACTTCGAGGTCGGTGCCTTCGTGACGTCGGCGTCGAGATTCTCCTCCACGACGCGGGACCGCGGCGCTACACCATCTTCGCGCCGCACTGCAGCAGTGCCGAGTCAGTAGCGGTGCGTGCGGTGCTGCCTGGTGCCCCTCCCTCCGTGGTGTCCGCCGAATATGGCCCCCACCTCGGTTGGCGCGGTGCTGGGCGGCGCCGAACGTGTGCCTACTGCCCGGCAGTCTCCAGCCAGCGTGGGAAGCAACGCCCTCCTGCCACGACACCCCGGTGACGTCTGCCGCAAGGCGGACAGAGGGGAGAAGTCCGGCTGTGTGTGACCCGCCTGCGTGCGTGGCACACCAGCCGCTGGCAGCCGTGCATGTGCAGTGTGCTGTCAGGGCATGGAGAAGAATGCAATAAATAAAATAGACCCTAAAACTAGGTCCAAACTTTCCCCAGTGTGAATTATCTAAGGCCGCGCCTATCGCGGAATTAATCTTAAGGTAATATACTTAAGCATCCGCGCCTAACGCGGTCTTCCAATATTTAAGTAGTGGGCTTAACCCACGAATTAGAATAAGATTCAACTATTTAAGTGCGGTTAGAACCGTTTACTATATATTTTAACTTAAAATTTTGATTACATTTGTAATACTCGATTTATATAGAGTCATGAATATTCTTTCTTAAATTTATACTTCTTAAAACTGTAACTAAGAATTATCTCGGAAAATAAAAATCTGTTCTTATCAGCTTAATATCTGATACGTCCTGCATCGCAGGACCAGATTATTAAACTCATTTTTGGCTCATGACGGAGTGCTAGGGGCTTGCTCCACCTCTGTCGCGGGTTGGCCCGGCATTGCAGTACCGCCGGGATCGGCCCACCTAAAATTAATTAAAACACAGACTGAAATGAGTTAATATTCTGCAGTGGTCAGATATTCCGCTGGTAGCTAAACTTGTCGTAGTTGTCGATGTGCCCAGTAGTTAGCTGCCTACACACTACGATTTCTTTTAATTAATTTAAGATTATCTCAAGCATTTTTTTTTTTTTTTTTTTTTTTTTTTTTTTTTTTTTTTTTTTTTTTTTTTTTTGCCGTTAGCCGGACCGCTCATGCAGCCGCATTACACTAGGCTGGTAATTTATCGTGGCCCAGAGCAGTGCCTTCGGATGCGTCGTTGGCGTCTCCTATGGTCCGGCCACAGATAATTTTAATTACATTTTTTGGAGTTATATCCTTAGCTCCTCGCGAACGTCGTCGTCGCCGCCGCCGCCGCCGCCGCACGCACGCAGAATGCGTGTGCACACGTATGCAGTAGGCGGTGGACGATGCAAGCACTCGGCTAGGTGTAGCTCGCGCCAGCCTCGCGCCGATGTAGCTCGCGCCAGCCTGGAGCTGCTGTGGGGCGGACTCACGGCTTCTCCACTGCCCTGGCAGCTAGCGGCGTTCAAATGGGAGTCGCAGATTACTCTTGGACATGGACGGTAGTACTGGGCTGTTGACGAGTGCTCTCGTGAATTGTCGATTCTTCCTGTTCTTGCTTTTGCGATGTTTTCGACGGTCGCCTGTTGCCATATCGGCCCGTACCACCGTTTGTCACTCCCACAAGTGGAGCGCACACGCTGCAAGCATTTAGGCCCTTCCACTGCGGTTTTTCCTTATCGCTTCTCGGCCTTTTGGCTAAGAAGCACCCCGCGGTCGGAGCGGTCCGTTGTGCTCTGTAGCGGGTCGCGAGTCGCGTTTCGTGGTCGTTTCGTTTGTTCTTGGTTTTTCCAGCGTTGATATTTTTGCGGTGAATATGTCGAACCGGTCGAACAGTATTCAATGCGTATTCGACAGAGCAGCGAGACGGCCTACGGCCTTTGAAATACAGGAATGGATATTTGGTGATCTGAAAGTACCGGAAAACGACGTCGACACCTTTCAACTGGATTTTGTCTTATTCTCGTTATTCGTGAAATTTCTCGACCAGGAGAAATACGAAAAGTATGGCCTGGCACTCGCGGGCGAACATCCGTTCCGCTACTTCGATGGAACTGTCGGAACAGTGCATATTGTGCCATCTGGCTTTGGGATACGGACTGTGCGGGTATTTAACGTACCCCCTGAGTGTCCCAATGACGTAATCGGCCGTGTCCTGTCGCGGTATGGCACGGTGCTCAGCATCACGAATGAGAAGTGGGGAAGTGCCTACCGTTTCCAGGGCAACAGCGGCGTTCGTAGTGTCCGCATGGACCTCCGCCAGCACATCCCGTCGTATATAAATGTTGCGAGTACCAGGGCCCAGATCACCTATATTGGGCAACCGCAGACTTGCTCCCTTTGTCAATCGACAGAGCATCTCCGCGTGGACTGCCCGCGCCGGCGTCCTGTACAACTGCCGCGGGAACGCACTGCTGGTACCGACCTTGTGCCTCTCCTCAGCGAGGTAGTGGCGGGCGCTGCCCACCGTCCCGCTGAGCGAACTGACGTGTCGCCCCCGCCAGAAGCAGTGCAACCGGCACCCAGTGCACCGGTTGACGGACCCGTCCCGGACCAGACGCCCGTTGTGGCGGTACCGCCGGCGGCGTCTGATGTGCCTACTATTACGAGTGATGTGGTCGCTGTCGAACAGATGGAGGTCGTTCTTCCTACCCCGCCCCTCCCGGCAGATGACGCTAAGTCCCCCCGCCGTCGTCATCGGCGCAAGAAGGCGAACCCGGACCAGCCGGCGGAGGAGGCGGACGGTTTACGTCCCCCTGAGAGCGGCAGTGAGGCTGACTCTCAGGCCTCCTCAGTTTCCCGCTCTGTTTCCGCTGACCGCTCGGGCGGTATGCGGCAAACTGCTCGGCAACTAGAGGCTCTTATCAGTTCCTCGCGAGATCGTGGAGCGATCCCTGCAAAACGGAAACATGACCAGGGTAGCGACCAACCAATGCAGCGTACTCGTACCCTTTCACATCCTACTGTGTCCGACGCGTCTGCGCCGCCTGGCTCAGACTATCCTGCCGATGGGGGAGGCCTGAACTGGGCTGACGACGAGGGCGATGACATGCGTGATTGAGTGGGGCTTTCCCCACATGAGCTGCTTCGTATTTGTTTCTCACGTCCGGGGTGATATCGCTGGGTTCTGGTGTGGATATTTCCACACCTGCTTCCCTACGGCCGTAACCCTATCTGCCGTTGTCTCCTCTGTGTTGCTCTCCCATGCCTGCCTTTGACCGTCCGCCGGGAGCCCTCTCCCTTTTAACGATCAATATCAATTCCATCTCCAACCCGGTCAAACTTCGATCTCTAAAGGACTTTCTCCGCCTTGGTGCGTTTGATGTGGTCTTTCTCCAGGAGGTTTGTGCCCCTTTTCTATCTGACCTTGCTGGTTATGAGGCACTGTATAACATCGACCCTGACGCCCGGCGGGGTACTGCTTTGCTCTACCGCTCAGAGTTTACTCCATCCCACGTTACCACGCTACCCAACGGTCGCGTTCTTGCATGTATCCTTCAAGATGTCCTTTTTCTAAATGTCTATGCTCCTTCCGGTGCTAACCACAGGCATGACAGAACAACACTTTTTCAGTCTGATCTCCCCCCTTTCTTAGCAGCTCGTCGCCCTATCGTCTTTGGCGGAGACTTCAACTGTGTGGTTGCCGAAGTTGATCAGGTCCCGACGCCTATGCGGTGTGAAGCGCTCGCTTCACTCCTTCAGGCGGCTGACCTTACTGACACGTGGCGCCACTTCCATCCCGCCTACACGCAATTTACCCACATCTATCCCACTGGAGCCAGCCGTATTGATCGTGTTTATGTCTCGGCTGATTTGACTCCCGCCCTTTGTGCCGTCCAAGTCATACCCGTGGCCTTTAGTGACCACTGTGCGTACTCATGTTCCTTGCGTATCGCGGGTCCCGTCCCGGTTCCTCGTGGCACCTCTTGGAAGATGAATACCCTTCATCTATCCCTGCCCGAACTTCGTGCTCTCGTCACGAAAACGTGGCAGGATTGTCTCGTGGACACTTCCCGGTACCCTACCACGGTGGTTTGGTGGCTCCGCTGTGCGAAGCCCCGGCTGCGACGTGTTATCCGGCAATACAGTCGCGACGTCGCCCACTGGAAACGTAGCACGTTGGCCTTCTATCAGCAGTGTCTCACTGACGCCCTGACTCTTCCTGCTGATAGGTACGATCAGCTCCACATGCGCCTCAACAAAATTAAGGCGCAAATCCTTCGCTTCTCTCGGGAGAAAGCCGATGGTATGGTGGTGCGGTGTCGTTCTGCATCCCTGATTGAAGGCGAGGAGCCATCCATTTATCACCTTGCCTCTGAACGAACTCGTGCCAAGAAGAACACCATTCTGCGCCTTAAGACAGACGATGGTGCGCGTATCACGGACAACCGTGACGTCCTCCAACACCTGACGGACCATTTCACGCACCTCTTCCAGGATGTTGAGGTCGACGTCGCCGCCCAACGTGCACTTGTCAGTGGGGTGCCAACTTCTTTGGATCGTCATGACCGCGGCTCTTTAACCGAGCCCCTGACACTCGCTGACCTCACATCTGTCCTCCGTGCCTGTCCGGGACGCAAGTCACCTGGCCCCGACGGTCTCCCTTATGAGTTCTACCAACAATTTTGGGACCTGCTCGGCGACCGTTTCTGCAAAATGTGCGAGGAGATTTTTGCTGGATGCGACTTACCCGCCGACTTTTTATCTGGACGTATTGCCCTTATTCCAAAGGTGACTGGTCACTGTCGAGCTCAAGACCTGCGTCCTATCACTGTCCTTAACACTGACTATAAGTTGGTGGCACGATGCGTGGCCTCTCGTCTCAAACAGGCGATGACTAAGGTTCTTTGCCCCACTCAATCCTGTGGCGTTTCGCGTCGGAACATCTTCACCGCCGCTTCCCTGTACCGCGATGTTGTCTTCCTCACCGCTGACACTCGCACTCCGGCTGCCATTCTTTCCTTGGACTTCGCCGGTGCCTTTGACAGGGTCTCGCACCCTTACCTGCTGGGCGTTATGTCGCGGATGGGTTTTGGGGAGCGCTTCATACGCATCATCCGGCACTTCTTGGATGGGGCGAATTCCACTATCGTGGTGAACGGTTGCCGGTCGCGCCCCATTCCCATCAGGCGGTCAGTTCGACAGGGGTGTCCCTTGTCGATGTATTTGTTTGCCTTAGCGCTGGACCCCTTGCTGCGTGACATTGGCCGGTTGGTCGACGGTGTCGCTCTCCCAGGCGTCACCTTCCGCTGTGCAGCCTACGCCGATGACGTTGGTGTGTTCGTTGCTAACGCCAGGGACATCGATTCCGTTCGCCGCGTTCTCGACGTTTATGAACGGGCCTCCGGTGCTCAGTTAAATCCCAACAAGACCGTGTTGCTTCCGCTAGGGCCACGATCATTGACCGTCGAACGCCCCTGGTACCGCGTTGTGGGGGAACAGCGTATCTTGGGTCTTGAGGTGACTGCCTGTCCGCAGCGTATGTTAACCCTCACGTGGCGGCGGCTTCTCACACGCATCAGGGGCCTTTGCGTGAGCCACGCTGATCGACGGCTCGACCTCCATCAACGCATCCAGCTGATTAATGGTTATCTCCTATCACGGGCATGGTATGTCGCCCAACTCCTTACGCTGCCGAAGCAGATCGGCCGAGCCATCTCGCAAGCAGTATACTGGCTCTTGTGGCGGCATGCGCTGTTCAAGGTTGATGCGCTGACCTGTACGTTGCCGAAGGCCGATGGCGGCCTCGGCCTCATTGAATTTTCCCGGAAATGTGCGGCCCTTCTGATACACCGTGTCACCGCTTTGCGCGAAGCCGACCCCGGTGGGACTACAGCGGTCCTCTTCGACCGTTATCGTCCACACTCGGCGCGTGCACCGGTCTGTTTGACGCATATTCCGTTCCGGCTGACGACGGTCAGAGACTATTACTTCCACCGCAGCTATGTCCTCACAGTGGCCACTGACAAGGCACGCACGTCGAAGCGCCTTTA